>NC_056450.1:45477786-45627786 GCF_018296145.1 Oncorhynchus tshawytscha
AGAGTTAATAGAGAGTTTGCTGCACTGAAAGTAAAGGGGCTGAATAATTTTGCACACCCAATCGTTTTTGATTTGTTAAAAAAGTTTGAAATATCCAATAAATGTCGTTCCACTTCATGATTGTCTCCCACTTGTTGTTGATTCTTCACAAAAAAATACAGTTTTATATCTTTATGTTTGAAGCCGGAAATGTGGCAAAAGGTCGCAAAGTTCAAGGGGGCCGAATACTTTCGCAAGGCACTGTATGTAGACCTACTGATAGCTAGCTGTAGAATAGGTTTGTATGTAGACCTACTGATAGATAGCTATAGAATAGGTTGGTATGTAGACCTACTGATAGATAGCTGTAGAATAGGTTTGTATATAGAGCTACTGATAGCTAGCTGTAGATCTACTGATAGATTTAAAATAGGTTTGTTTGTAGACCTACTGATAGCTGTAGAATAGGTTTGTATATAGAGCTACTGATAGCTAGCTGTAGATCTACTAATAGATTTCAAATAGGTTTGTATGTAGACCTACTGATAGCTAGCTGTAGACTTACTGATAGCTGTAGAATAGGTTTGTATGTAGACCTACTGATGGCTAGCTGTAGAATAGGTTTGTATGTAGACCTACTGATAACTAGCTGTAGATCTACTGATAGCTAGCTGTAGAATAGGTTTGTATGTAGACCTACTGATAGCTGTAGAATAGGTTTGTATATAGACCTACTGATAGCTAGCTGTAGAATAGGTTTGTGTATAGACCTACTGATAGCTAGCTATAGATCTACTGATAGATGTAGAATAGGTTTGAATGTAGACCTACTGACAGCTGTAGAATTGTATGTAGACCTACTGATAGCTAGCTGTATACCTACTGATAGCTAGCTGTAGACTAGGTCTGAATGTAGACCTACTGATAGCTAGCTGTAGACTAGGTCTGAATGTAGACCTACTGATAGCTAGCTGTAGAATAGGTTTGAATGTAGACCTACTGATAGCTAGCTGTAGACCTACTGATAGCTAGCTGTAGATCTACTGATGGCTAGCTGTAGAATAGGTTTGTATGTAGACCTACTGATAGCTAGCTGTATACCTACTGATAGATATCTGTAGAATAGGTTTGTATGTAGACCTACTGATAGCTAGCTGTAGACCTACTGATAGCTAGCTGTAGATCTACTGATGGCTAGCTGTAGAATAGGTTTGTATGTAGACCTACTGATAGCTAGCTGTATACCTACTGATAGATATCTGTAGAATAGGTTTGTATGTAGACCTACTGATAGCTAGCTGTAGACCTACTGATAGCTAGCTGTAGAATAGGTTTGCATGTAGACCTACTGATAGCTAGCTGTAGAATAGGTTTGTATGTAGACCTACTGATAGCTAGCTGTAGACCTACTGATAGCTAGCTGTAGAATCGGTTTGTATGTAGACCTACTGATAGCTAGCTGTAGAATAGGTTTGAATGTAGACCTACTGATAGCTAGCTGTAGACCTACTGATAGCTAGCTGTAGACCTACTGATAGCTGTAGAATAGGTTTGTATGTAGACCTACTGATAGCTAGCTGTAGAATAGGTTTGTATGTAGACCTACTGATAGCTAGCTGTAGAATAGGTTTGTATGTAGACCTACTGATAGCTAGCTGTAGAATAGGTTTGTATGTAGACCTACTGATAGCTAGCTGTAGAATAGGTTTGTATGTAGACCTACTGATAGCTAGCTGTAGAATAGGTTTGTATGTAGACCTACTGATAGCTAGATGTAGACCAACTGATAGCTAGCTGTAGAATTGGTTTTAATATAGACCTACTGATATCTAACTGTAGAATAGGTTTGTATGTAGACCTACTGATAGATATCTGTAGAATAGGTTGGTATTTAAAAAACATTTAAATCACCTTTAGTTAACCAGGTAGGCTAGTTGAGAGCAAGTTCTCATTTGCAACTGCGACCTGGCCAAGATAAAGCAAAGCAGTTTGACACAAACAACAACACAGAATTACACATGGAATAAACAAACATATAGTTAATAATACAGTAGAAAAATCTATATACAGCATGTGGAAATGAGGTAAGATAAGAGACGTAAGGCAATGAATAGGCCATGGTGGCAAAGTAATTACAGTATAGCAATTAAACACTGGAGTGATAGATGTGCAGAAGATGAATGTGCAAGTAGAGATACTGGGGTGCAAAGCAGGAAGATTAATAAATAAATACAGTATGGGGAGGTAGGTAGTTGGATGGGCTGTTTACAGATGGGCTATGTACAGGTGCAGTGATCTGTGAGCTGCTCTGAAAGCTGGTGCTTAAAGCTAGTGAGGGAGATATGAGTCTCCAGCTTCAGAGATTTTTGAAGTTCGTTCCAGTCATTGGCAGCAGAGAACTGGAAGGAGAGGTGGCCAAAGGAAGAATTGGCTTTGGGGGTGACCAGTGAAATATACCTGCTGGAGCACGTGCTACGGGTGGATGATGCTATGGTGACCAGTGAGCTGAGATAAGGCGGGGCTTTACCTAGCACTTGTAGATGACCTGGGGGCAGTGGGTTTGGCGATGAGTATGAAGCGAAGGCCAGCCAACGAGAGCATACAGGTCGCAGTGGTGGGTAGTATATATGGCTTTGGTGACAAAACGGATGGCACTGTGATAGACTGCATCCAATTTGTTGAGTACAGTGTTGGAGACTATTTTGTAAATGACATGGCCGATGTCGAGGATTGGCAGGATGGCAACATGAGTGAAGGATGCTTTGTTGCGAAGTAGGAAGCCAATTCTAGATTTAATTTTGGATTGGAGATGTTTAATGTGAGTCTGTAAGGAGAGTTTACAGTCTAACCAGACACCTAGGTATTTGTAGATGTCCACATATTCTAAGTCAGAACCGTCCAGAGTAGTGATGCTGGTCGGGCGGGCAGGTGCAGGCAGCGATCGGTTGAAGAGCATGCATTTAGTTTTACTTGCATTTAAGAGCAGTTTGAGGCCACGGAAGGAGAGTTGTAATGGCATTGAAGCCCGTCTGGAGGTTTGTGAACACAGTGTCCAATGAAGGGCCAGAAGTATACAGAATGGTATCGTCTGCATAGAGGTGGATCAGTCGACTCACCAGCAGCAAGAGAGACCTCATTGATGTATACAGAGAAGAGAGTCGGTCCAAGAATTAAACCCTGTGGCACCCCCATAGAGACTGCCAGAGGTCCGGACAGCAGACCCTCCGATTTGACACACTGAACTCTGTCTGAGAAGTAGTTGGTGAACCAGGCAAGGCAGTCATTTGAGAAACCAAGGCTGTTGAGTCTGCCGATAAGAATGCGGTGATTGACAGAGTCGAAAGCCTTGGCCAGGTTGATGCATACGGCTGCACAGTGTTGTATTTTATCGATGCCGGTTATGGTATGATTTAAGACCTTGAGCGTGGCTGAGGTGCACCCATGACCAGCTCGAAAACCAGATTGCATAGCGGAGTAGGTACGGTTGGATTCGAAATGGCTTTTGAAGACCTTGGAAAGGCGGGGTAGGATAGATTTAGGTCTGTAATAGTTTGGGTCTAGAGTGTCCCCCCCTTTGAAGAGGGGGATGACCGCGGCAGATTTCCAATCTTTGGGGATCTCAAACGATACAGAAGAGAGGTTAAACAGACTAGTAATAGGGGTTGCAAAAATTGCGGCTGATAGTTTTAGAAAGAAAGGGTCCAGATTGTTTTGTAGGGGTCCAGATTTAGCAGCTCTTTCAGAACATCGGCTATCTGGATTTGGGTGAAGGAGAAATGGAGAGGCTTGGGCAAGTTGCTGTGGGGGGTGCAGAGCTGTTGACCAGGGTAGGGGTGGCCAGGTGGAAAGCATGGCCGGCCATAGAAAAATGGTTATTGAAATTCTCGATTATCGTAGATTTATCGGTGGTGACAGTGTTTCCTAGCCTCAGTGCAGTGGTCAGCTGTGAGGAGGTGCTCTTATTCTCCATGGACTTTACAGTGTCCCAGAACTTTTTGGAGTTTGTGCTACATGATGCAAATTTCTGCTAGCCTTTGCTTTCCTAACTGCTTGTGTTTATAGGTTCCTAACTTCCCTGAAAAGTTGCATATCGTGGGGGCTATTCGATGCTAATGCTGTACGCCACAGGATGTTTTTGTGCTGGTCAAGGGCAATCAGGTCTGGAGTGAACCAAGGGCTATATCTTTTCTTCATTCTACATTTTTTTGAAAGGGGCATGCTTATTTAAGATGGTGAGGAAATTACTTTTAAAGAACGACAAGGCATCCTCTACTGACGGAAGGAGGTCAATATCCTTCCAGGATTCCCGGGCCAGGTCGATTAGAAAGGCCTGCTCACTGAAGTTTTTTAGGGAGTGTTTGACAGTGATGAGGGGTGGTCGTTTGACATCGGACCCATTACGGACGCAGGCAATGAGGCAGTGATCGCTGAGATCCTGGTTGAAGACAGTAGAGGTGTATTTAGAGGGCAGGTTGGTCAGGGTGATATCTATGAGGGTGCCCGTTTTTACAGATTTAGGGTTGTACCTGGTAGGTTCCATGATCATTTGTGTGAGATTGAGGATCTATAGACAACAACAGGATAACATATGTGACAGGAAATGACTATAGACAACAACAAGATAACATATGTGACAGGAAATGACTATAGACAACAACAGGATAACATATGTGACAGGAAATGACTATAGACAACAACAAGATAACATATGTGACAGGAAATGACTATAGACAACAACAAGATAACATATGTGACAGGAAATGACTATAGACAACAACAAGATAACATATGTCACAGGAAATGACTATAGACAACAACAGGATAACATATGTGACAGGAAATGACTATAGACAACATCAGGATAACATATGTGACAGGTAATGACTATAGACGACAACAAGATAACATATGTGACAGGTAATGACTATAGACAACAACAGGATAACATATGTGACAGGTAATGACTATAGACAACAACAAGATAACATATGTGACAGGTAATGACTATAGACAACAACAGGATAACATATGTGACAGGTAATGACTATAGACAACAACAGGATAACATATGTGACAGGTAATGACTATAGACAACAACAGGATAACATATGTGACAGGTAATGACTATAGACAACAACAGGATAACATATGTGACAGGAAATGACTATAGACAACAACAGGATAACATATGTGACAGGTAATGACTATAGACAACAACAAGATAACATATGTGACAGGTAATGACTATAGACAACAACAAGATAACATATGTGACAGGTAATGACTATAGACAACAACAGGATAACATATGTGACAGGTAATGACTATAGACAACAACAAGATAACATATGTGACAGGTAATGACTATAGACAACAACAGGATAACATATGTGACAGGAAATGACTATAGACAACAACAGAATAACATATGTGACAGGTAATGACTATAGACAACATCAGGATAACATATGTGACAGGAAATGACTATAGACAACAACAGGATAACATATGTGACAGGTAATGACTATAGACAACAACAGGATAACATATGTGACAGGAAATGACTATAGACAACAACAGGATAACATATGTGACAGGTAATGACTATAGACAACATCAGGATAACATATGTGACAGGAAATGACTATAGACAACAACAGGATAACAAATGTGACAGGAAATGACTATAGACAACAACAGGATAACAAATGTGACAGGAAATGACTATAGACAACAACAAGATAATATATGTGACAGGTAATGACTATAGACAACAACAAGATAACATATGTGACAGGAAATGACTATAGACAACAACAAGATAACATATGTGACAGGTAATGACTATAGACAACAACAAGATAACATATGTGACAGGTAATGACTATAGACAACAACAGGATAACAAATGTGACAGGAAATGACTATAGACAACAACAGGATAACAAATGTGACAGGAAATGACTATAGACAACAACAAGATAATATATGTGACAGGTAATGACTATATACAACAACAAGATAACATATGTGACAGGTAATGACTATAGACAACAACAGGATAACAAATGTGACAGGAAATGACTATAGACAACAACAGGATAACATATGTGACAGGTAATGACTATAGACAACATCAGGATAACATATGTGACAGGTAAATGAAATCTAATTTTATGGAGGAGTAGATTATATCTATCATCCTAATGGAGGAGTAGATTATATCTATCATCCTAATGGAGGAGTAGATTACATATATCATCCTGTAGATTACATCTATCATCCTGTAGATTACATCTATCATCCTGTAGATTACATCTATCATCCTAATGGAGGAGTAGATTACATATATCATCCTAATGGAGGAGTAGATTACATCTATCATCCTGTAGATTACATCTATCATCCTGTAGATTACATCTATCATCCTAATGGAGGAGTAGATTACATCTATCATCCTAATGGAGGAGTAGATTACATCTATCATCCTAATGGAGGAGTAGATTACATATATCATCCTGTAGATTACATCTGTCATCCTAATGGAGGAGTAGATTACATCTGTCATCCTAATGGAGGAGTAGATTACATCTATCATCCTAATGGAGGAGTAGATTACATCTATCATCCTAATGGAGGAGTAGATTACATCTGTCATCCTAATGGAGGAGTAGATTACATCTATCATCCTAATGGAGGAGTAGATTACATATATCATCCTAATGGAGGAGTAGATTACATCTGTCTAATGGAGGAGTAGATTACATATATCATCCTAATGGAGGAGTAGATCCTAATGGAGGTAGATTACATATATCATCCTAAGTAGATTACATATGTCATCCTGTAGATTACATCTGTCATCCTAATGGAGGAGTAGATTACATATATCATCCTAATGGATGTGTAGATTACATATGTCATCCTGTAGATTACATCTGTCATCCTAATGGAGGAGTAGATTACATCTGTCATCCTAATGGAGGAGTAGATTACATATATCATCCTGTAGATTACATCTATCACTTCACTGTAGGGGAGAGTAGTTCACTGTAGGGGAGAGTAGTTCACTGTAGGGGAGAGTAGTTCACTGTAGGGGATAGTAGTTCACTTCACTGTAGGGGATAGTAGTTCACTTCACTGTAGGGGAGAGTAGTTCACTTCACTGTAGGGGAGAGTAGTTCACTGTAGGGGATAGTAGTTCACTTCACTGTAGGGGATAGTAGTTCACTTCACTGTAGGGGAGAGTAGTTCACTGTAGGGGAGAGTAGTTCACTTCAATGTAGGGGAGAGTAGTTCACTGTAGGGGAGAGTAGTTCACTGTAGGGGAGAGTAGTTCACTTCAATGTAGGGGAGAGTAGTTCACTGTAGGGGAGAGTAGTTCTCTTCAATGTAGGGGGAGTAGTTCACTGTAGGGGAGGTAAGGAAAACTGATGTTACCCCATTAAACAAACATTCTGTTGTCTTGGTTACATTGGTTCTCTTTCATTTCCCATATGGAGCCAGGGGCTGGACGCCAGAGGTCAGGGTTAGAGGTCAGGGAATTAGGGTTGCAAAATACACCCCCCCCAATAAAACCATCTCAGGTTTTCTAGAAATCCCAGTTAGACTATTTCTGGATTTCCTGCTTATTCCCTCCTGATTTCAGGATTCCTTCTACTGGGATTTCTGGAAAAACTTTTTTGAAAAGTAAAAGGAACTTTGCAGCCCTAGTCAAGGGTCAGGGGTAAGAGGTCAGATAGCTGTGAAACTGTAGCCACCTGGTCCTGAGTGTCTGTCCCTCCGTCCATCCATTCAAGTCTGCCTGTCTCCCTCTCTCCTCTCCTTCCCCTCACTCACTCTCTCCTTCCCCCTTTCCTCTTCCTCCCTCTCCCTCTCTCTTCTTCCCCCTCTTCCTCTCTCTTCCTTCCCCCTCTCCCCCTCTCTCCTTCTCCTGTAGATGCGTGTAGTCAATGCCTTCCGTACCAACGTGTACGAGACCCGAGAGAAAACGGAATCACGGAACTCCATCCATAACTTCATGGCTCACCCAGAATTCCTGATCAATGATCTCATCCATAACATCCCTCTGATCGACGACACAGACATCGACGAGGAGTCAGAGCTGAGTCGATACCAGCACCACCTCCACCCTGCCCTCCGCAAGCCCCCTCCACCCCCGCCCAGCCCCCGTCCTCCTCCCGCTCCCGCCCGCCAAGGCCCTACCGACAACACAGTCTCCCCGTCACCCCTACCAACATAAACAACAACGCAACACTGGTCACCTTTGGCAACACAAACAACAAGGCTGTTTCCCCAGGTAACCGGTGCATCAATTATGAAGTTGCAACCAGAGCTACAACAGCGCTAGGGGTAACAGGTTCCTAGCCCCCTCCTCCTGTCCTCCTCTCCGTTGCTCTCCCGTCCTCCTCCTCTACTGCTTTCAGACATCCTTATAACTCATGAACAGATGCAGGGAGGAAAGGACAGACAGACTTACAGGCAGGAGGGGAGAGAGAGACAGGCTGACAGGGAGAAGAGACAATAGACAGACATTTTAAAGGAGAACATTTTTTCACCATCAAAGAGGAGGGGTGTAAAGGAGTCTAGGTTCTGACTGGAGGGAGAAGTTAAGCCCTTCCTTCCTGCTTCTTCTCTTATCGCTATTACCAGGCTACTATACCACGGGAGAGAGGGGGAGTGATCTGCTATGACCAGGCTACTATACTACAGGAGAGAGGAGGAGTGATCTGCTGTGACCAGGCTACTACACTACAGGAGAGAGGAGGAGTGATCTGCTATGACCAGGCTACTATACTACAGGAGAGAGGGGGAGTGATCTGCTATGACCAGGCTACTATACTACAGGAGAGAGGAGGAGTGATCTGCTATGACCAGGCTACTATACCACAGGAGAGAGGAGGAGTGATCTGCTATGACCAGGCTACTATACTACAGGAGAGAGGAGGAGTGATCTGCTGTGACCAGGCTACTACACTACAGGAGAGAGGAGGAGTGATCTGCTATGACCAGGCTACTATACTACAGGAGAGAGGGGGAGTGATCTGCTATGACCAGGCTACTATACTACAGGAGAGAGGAGGAGTGATCTGCTATGACCAGGCTACTATACTACAGGAGAGAGGAGGAGTGATCTGCTGTGATTAGTACAACCAGGGGAGAACAGCTGCCTGCTCTTTCAAGGCCGAACGGGGCACTGCAGGCAACGTTTTGAGAAAGTAGGATCCACCAATATAGTCAATGGGAGTATGACGATCATCGTGGTCAATATTTGTGGATGTACCATTTTTCCTAACACAATCATTGTACCAATACTTGCTTCTATTTCACCAGATGTATGTCTTTGAACCGATTATTTAAAAATTGATAATATGCAGCCTGCAGTACCCCGGTCAGTCTTCAGAGGGGGTAGAACTGAGGTAGCCTGCAGTACCCCGGTCAGTCTTCAAGAGGGGGTAGAACTGAGCTAGCCTGCAGTACCCCGGTCAGTCTTCAAGAGGGGGCAGAACTGAGCTAGCCTGCAGTACCCCGGTCAGTCTTCAGAGGGGGTAGAACTGAGCTAGCCTGCAGTACCCCGGTCAGTCTTCAAGAGGGGGCAGAACTGAGCTAGCCTGCAGTACCCCGGTCAGTCTTCAGAGGGGGTAGAACTGAGCTAGCCTGCAGTACCCCGGTCAGTCTTCAAGAGGGGGTAGAACTGAGCTAGCCTGCAGTACCCCGGTCAGTCTTCAAGAGGGGGTAGAACTGAGCTAGCCTGCAGTACCCTGGTCAGTCTTCAAGAGGGGATAGAACTGAGCTAGCCTGCAGTACCCCGGTCAGTCTTCAAGAGGGGGTAGAACTGAGCTAGCCTGCAGTACCCCGGTCAGTCTTCAAGAGGGGGTAGAACTGAGCTAGCCTGCAGTACCCCGGTCAGTCTTCAAGAGGGGGCAGAACTGAGCTAGCCTGCAGTACCCCGGTCAGTCTTCAAGAGGGGGCAGAACTGAGCTAGCCTGCAGTACCCCGGTCAGTCTTCAAGAGGGGGCAGAACTGAGCTAGCCTGCAAAGCGTTTTTTTATCCGCGCCAAACTTGATGCAAAACCATTGCCCACGAGTAACCTAGCAACATTTAAAGCTGCGCTGACTGGTCAGAGTTCGGACCTTCCCTGTGAATAAATGGACGTGAGAGAGGAAGAACGCTAGAGGGGGAGTCCCCGCGGACGGGAAGTTCTGAGTTTGCTCATGCCTGCCATGCCACTAGCAAACACTGTGGCCCCATCCAACGATACCCCCGGACAGGGCCAACCAGGCAGAATATAACCCCTCCAACGATACCCCCGGACAGGGCCAACCAGGCAGAATAGAACCCCTCCAACGATGCCCCCGGACAGGGCCAACCAGGCAGAATAGAACCCTCCAACGATACCCCGGACAGGGCCAACCAGGCAGAATAGAACCCCTCCAACGATACCCCGGACAGGGCCAACCAGGCAGAATAGAACCCCTCCAACGATACCCCGGACAGGGCCAAGCAGGCAGAATAGAACCCCTCCAACGATACCCCCGGACAGGGCCAACCAGGCAGAATAGAACCCTCCAACGATACCCCGGACAGGGCCAACCAGGCAGAATAGAACCCCTCCAACGATACCCCCGGACAGGGCCAACCAGGCAGAATAGAACCCTCCAACGATACCCCCGGACAGGGCCAACCAGGCAGAATATAACCCCTCCAACGATGCCCCCGGACAGGGCCAACCAGGCAGAATAGAACCCTCCAACGATACCCCGGACAGGGCCAACCAGGCAGAATAGAACCCTCCAACGATACCCCCCGGACAGGGCCAACCAGGCAGAATAGAACCCCTCCAACGATACCCCCGGACAGGGCCAACCAGGCAGAATAGAACCCCTCCAACGATACCCCCGGACAGGGCCAACCAGGCAGAATAGAACCCCTCCAACGATACCCCGGACAGGGCCAACCAGGCAGAATAGAACCCCTCCAACGATACCCCGGACAGGGCCAACCAGGCAGAATAGAACCCCTCCAACGATACCCCCGGACAGGGCCAACCAGGCAGAATAGAACCCCTCCAACGATACCCCCGGACAGGGCCAACCAGGCAGAATAGAACCCCACCCACTTTGCCAAAGCACAGCCCCCACACCACTAGAGGCATATCAACAGACCACCAACTTCCTACCCTGAGACAAGGCTGAGAAAAGCCCACAAAGACTGCAGTCCTTTCATAAACACTTAGATAACCACACTAAGCTAACCCTAGACACACTACTACACAGCTTCCGCCCAATAGGCATTGTAAGATAGCGATAACACTTTATATAATTCACAGCTTACTTACCTCCCCCAGCCCACCCCTGTCTCAGCCTCCAGTATCTATGCTGCTATAGTCTATGTGCCAGGGGACTAGGGTCAGTCTGTTAAACCTGGTGTAATGCAACTTCATATCAGGGAACAACCAACTCTGACCAATCAGCATAGCTTTGAATGTTGCTACGTTTCTCGTGGGCGTGGTTTTGCACCAAGTTTCAACGTCACCTCCTAGTGTGGCTAAAACTGAGCAACGTTTCCATGAAGCAAGATTGCTCCACACTAACACAACACTTCCTGACCTTCAGACATCACATAGGGTGAAGTCATCGATGGCTCTATCCATTCTTTTTACACTCTATGATGAAACCACCACTACTACGGTTACTATGACTGCCATCGTCATCACCGTGGTTACTACTGCTGTGGTTTACGTATACGCTTTAACTGTGTTCTATATTTATTTATTTATTTATGTTGTTTTATATTTATGTTGTTTTGATTTGATTTATTGTCTTCAAAGAGGGGGGTTGTTTTCACAATTCATCTGATTGATTTATTCCTACAATATTCTCTTTCTTTGTATCACTCTTTTTCATTATTTTAGCAATATTTCTCTCTCTCTCTCTCTCTCTGTGTCTACGTGTATTGTCTTGTCTGTCCTGAAAAAAGAGAAACCAATATATTTTTTAAACTATACAGACAAGGATAGGACCTAATAGAAGTTAATAGTATATCTGAAAAAAAACTACAGAAACATTAAAAAAAGATCTAGAAGATCTGGCAACACCAACCTCCCCATATCAAGTCATCTACTGACTTCTAACCCCTGGGCCCGGTTGCATCATCCGCTGACTTCTAACCCCGGGGCCCGGTTGCATCATCCGCTGACTTCTAACCCCGGGGCCCGGTTGCACAAAACATTTCAAGGCAAATTTCCCCCTTAAATGAGATGAAAAGGTTAAGGGTGCCCAGGAGGTCCAGTACGTTCTGCATTCAGTATGGACATCAATGTAACAGCATTCATTATGGATATCCATGTAAACAGCATTCATTATGGATATCAATGTAAACAGCATTCAGTAGGGATATCAATGTAAACAGCATTCAATATGGATACCAATGTAAACAGCATTCAGTATGGATACCAATGTAAACAGCATTCAGTATGGATACCAATGTAAACAGCATTCAGTAGGGATACCAATGTAAACAGCATTCAGTAGGGATACCAATGTAAACAGCATTCAGTATGGATACCAATGTAAACAGCATTCAGTAGGGATACCAATGTAAACAGCATTCCGGATGGATATCAATGTAAAGAGCATTCAGTAGGGATACCAATGTAAACAGCATTCCGGATGGATATCAATGTAAAGAGCATTTGAGGTGGTGAATGTTGCTTTCCTCTGCCTTGTTTCAAAAGGAAAACCTCCACCAGCTAGCTTGGTAGCTAAACAATGGAATGTGCACAGGCCATGGCTACATAGCTAGCTACAGTATACTGAACAAAAATATAAATGCAACATACAACAATTTCAATGATATTACTGAGTTACAGCTCATATAAGGAAATCAGTCAATTGAAATAAATTCATTAGGCCCTAATCTTTTGATGTCTCATGACTGGGGAGCCAGGCCCAGCCAATCAGAATATGTTTTTTTTTCTCCCACAAAAGGCTTTATTACAGACATAAATACCCCTCAGTTTCATCAGATGTTGGGGTGGCTGGTCTCGGACGATCCCGTAGGTGATTACGCCGGATGTCGAGGTCCTGGGCTGGCGTGGCTACACGTGGTCTGCGGTTGTGAGGCCGGTTGGACGCACTGCCAAATTCTCTAAAACGACGTTGTAGAGATGGCTTATGGTAGAGAAATGAACATTCAATTCACTGCCAACAGCTTTGGTGGATATTCCTGCAGTCAGCAGGCCAATTGCACACTCCCTCAAAACTTGAGATATCTGTGGCATTATGCTGTGTTACAAAACTGTACATTTTAGAGTGGCCTTTTATTGTCCACAGCACAAGGTGCACCTGAGTAATGAGCATGCTGTTTAATTAGCTTCTTGATATACCACACCTGTCAGGTGGATTGATTATCTTGGCGAAGGAGAAATGCTCACTAACAGTGATGTAAACAAATGAGTGCACAAAATGTGAGAGAAATAATATTTTTATGCATATGGAACATTTCTGGGATCTTTTATTTCAGCTCATAAAACATGGGACCAACACTTTACATGTTGTGTTTATATTTTTGTTCAGTATAGCACCCTACTATATCAGCTTACAGCTCCTTACTCTGTCAGTTAGCTTACAGCTCCCCACTCTGTCAGTTAGCTTTCAGCTCCGTACTCTATCAGTTAGCTTGATGTGCTAGCAAGCCATAGAAACAAGTTTAGAAAAAAGTTACTAAAATTAACATGTTTTATTATCTTCGGAATCAATTTGTTTTACCGGTCTTGAATGTAAAAGTTATAGTTTGCGATCTCCCAAAATATATGCTATCTCTCTGATGACACTTCAGTTAGTGAATCAGGTCATCTCCATGGTAACCAGAGAGTATTTTTGTCGTGCATGCCTTCAAACTAAGGTAAAACTCTTGAATGATGCCCTTACCTATGGAAATGTTTGACAGGCCCTATGCAACACCCATTAATAGTTTCCTTAGGTAAGGGGAAATTATTCCTTATGGTAAACCATTAAGGGTAACACTATGTTTTATGCAGCTGGGCCCTGACCCCTAGTCCCCGACCCCACAGCTTCTCACTCTAACCCCTGACCTCTGACCTCTAACCATCAACAACAGCTCTACCAGAGACGGAAAGGAAGCGAGACCCCCTGCCCCCCCACCCGCTTGTTTTGTCTGTTTTTTTTCTGGTTTAATGAAAGTCTAAGTCGACCAAACCCAGCTGCTGACACACCCAGTTATTAAGTAGACTGGAATTTACCAATTTTTTTTAATCCACCATCTTTGGCTCTACCGCCCACACTGCTTTAACTAACATCATCTCACCATCACTCACAGGCACTGGCCCTTTAAGATCAGATACATTAATGAGCGCTGCCATACCATGTATCGTTGCCATTACAGTACTGCTGGTTGTCATTCTTCCTCTCTAACCAGGAAGTGATTCAGACCAGGTGGCACCAGGTGAGTGGACTCCCTGGCCAGTCAGTGACAATAAAACTGAATAGCTGCTGTGGACCTCGTAGGCTGAGGCTGAGAGTTGAATATCTCCACACTATATACCACCACACCATGCTATTACATACTATTACAGTCCGTTATGTTAAGCCATACCATCATTTTTGGCATAACATTCCATGACATCATAGAACATTCTGAACCCCATCATCATATCATTCCCAGTGTTTCCCCTAACCAATAGTCCTGGCCCGGTCCTGCAGCTATAGCAGTGGTAAAGGAGATCATATCATTCCGTGTCGATGGGTTGTCACTAGCTGCTATACCCATAATGTCATAAACTCTCCCATTTCTACAATGTCTCTCCTTAAAATTAGATTTTAAACCTAACCCTAACCTTAACCGCACTGCTAATCTTATGCCTAGCGCTAACCTTACCTTAATCTGCTTTGTGGCTGTGGAATCAGACTTTGTGGCTGTGGAATCGGACTTTGTGGCTGTGGAATCAGACTTTGTGGCTGTGGAATCGGACTTTGTGGCTGTGGAATCAGACTTTGTGGCTGTGGAATCAGACTTTGTGGCTGTGAAATCTGACTTTGTGGCTGTGAAATCTCACTTTGTGGCTGTGAAATCTCACTTTGTGGCTGTGGAAATCTCATGGCTGTGGAAGACTTTGTGGCTGTGAAAACTTTGTGGCTGTGAAATCTTTGTGGCTGTGAAATCTCACTTTGTGGCTGTGGAATCGGACTTTGTGGCTGTGGAATCGGACTTTGTGGCTGTGAAATCGGACTTTGTGGCTGTGAAATCAGACTTTGTGGCTGTGGAATCAGACTTTGTGGCTGTGGAATCTCACTTTGTGGCTGTGGAATCTCACTTTGTGGCTATAGAAGCTAGTGTAAACCAGGTAGACGCACCAGAGTGCCACCTGGTGACATCACGCCGCTACTGCTTCTGCTGCATGGCAACGCAACACACTCCCACAGCCAGGACCCTGAGTACGATATGCATCAAACACACACACAGGTAGATGGTTGTCTCTGTGGGCTGGATTCCATCGTGTTGTTATAATGTTCTTCACAGGAGAAGAGCAGGAAAATACACAATGTATAATAATATATTCATCACAGTTATAACAACTAGAGCTGCACCACTACTGTATATAAGGAATAGCAACACTAAACGTGTACACCATTAGTCCTCTTCCCAAGGAAGTTCGTAGGTTGATGTTCCTTTCTTTTTCTCTTTCTTTCTCATCTGTTGCTTTTTTATTTAAAAAATAGAACTCAATTATTATGATTATAATGATTAGTATGATAAGCAGTGGTAGTATTTATGGTTATTATTACGATTGTTATTATTAATGATTATTATGATTAGTAGTGGTAGTATTTATAGTTATTATCATGATTGTTATTATTAATGATTATTATGATTAGTAGTGGTAGTATTTACAGTTATTATCATGATTGTTATTATTAATGATTATTATGATTAGTAGTGGTAGTATTTACTGGTATTATCATGATTGTTATTATTAATGATTATTATGATTAGTAGTGGTAGTATTTACAGTTATTATCATGATTGTTATTATTAATGATTATTATGATTAGTAGTGGTAGTATTTACAGTTATTATCATGATTGTTATTATTAATTGTTATTATATTACTTGATCGGCTGTATTTTCTGTCTGTTAAACCAATAGTCTTTGCATCGCTACAAGAGTGGCGAGACCTGTCCTAAAACAACCTCTTGGACTGCTCCCCCTGACCTGCTGCCGATACTGGGAGTAGTAGAGTTTAGTGCTTTCCATTACTCCCCCTGACCTGCTGCAGATACTGGGAGTAGTAGAGTTTAGTGTTTTCCATGACAGGACTGCTTAGTGGACAGAAAATACAGCTGTCACTGTGCTACAAGGAAAAAAAGTTTAAAATAAACAATGTTCAGAACAGTGAATATAATAAAGTTATCTGCCTGCTGAACACAATAATGTAATGATCTATCTGATGAGGGAACAGCTGTATCCTGTAGAATAACTGATGAGAGAACAGCTGTATCCTGTAGAATAACTGATGAGAGGAGAGAACAGCTGTATCCTGTAGAATAACTGATGAGAGAACAGCTGTATCAGCTGAATCCTGATGAGAGAATATCTGATGAGAGGAGAGAACAGCTGTATCCTGTAGAATATCTGATGAGAGAGAACAGCTGTATCCTGTAGAATATCTGATGAGAGGAGAGGACAGCTGTATCCTGTAGAATATCTGATGAGAGAACAGCTGTATCCTGTAGAATAACTGATGAGAGAGCTGAGAGAACAGCTGTATCCTGTAGAATAACTGATTAGAGAACAGCTGTATCCTGTAGAATAACTGATGAGAGAACAGCTGTATCCTGGAGAATATCTGATGAGAGAACAGCTGTATCCTGTAGAATAACTGATGAGAGAACAGCTGTATCCTGTAGAATAACTGATGAGAGAACAGCTGTATCCTGTAGAATAACTGATGAGAGAACAGCTGTATCCTGGAGAATATCTGATGAGAGAACAGCTGTATCCTGGAGAATATCTGATGAGAGAACAGCTGTATCCTGTAGAATAACTGATGAGAGGAGAGAACAGCTGTATCCTGTAGAATAACTGATGAGAGAACAGCTGTATCCTGTAGAATAACTGATGAGAGAACAGCTGTATCCTGTAGAATAACTGATGAGAGAACAGCTGTATCCTGTAGAATAACTGATGAGAGGAGAGAACAGCTGTATCCTGTAGAATAACTGATGAGAGGAGAGAACAGCTGTATCCTGTAGAATATCTGATGAGAGGAGAGAACAGCTGTATCCTGTAGAATAACTGATGAGAGAACAGCTGTATCCTGTAGAATAACTGATGAGAGAACAGCTGTATCCTGTAGAATAACTGATGAGAGAACAGCTGTATCCTGTAGAATAACTGATGAGAGAACAGCTGTATCCTGTAGAATAACTGATGAGAGAACAGCTGTATCCTGTAGAATAACTGATGAGAGAACAGCTGTATCCTGTAGAATAACTGATGAGAGAACAGCTGTATCCTGTAGAATAACTGATGAGAGAACAGCTGTATCCTGTAGAATAACTGATGAGAGAACAGCTGTATCCTGTAGAATAACTGATTAGAGAACAGCTGTATCCTGTAGAATAACTGATGAGAGAACAGCTGTATCCTGTAGAATAACTGACGAGAGCTGTATGGAGCTGTATGGAGAAGAAGACATAGCTACTGGGTAGAACGTAACAAAGTATAATTCTACATTAATTCTACATCAATAGTATAATTCTCCTGGTGAACCACAGAGTCAATACACCGCTCAAATAAACTGTAGACTATCTAGAGAGTAGTTACTATACTGAACACTGGCCCAGAGTCAACACACAACCCCACTGGTCAAACTGTAGCCTATATAGAGAGTAGTTACTATACTGAACAAAAATATAAACAATTTCAAAGGTTTTGCTGAGTGACAGTTCATATAACCCTTACCTAACCTTAACCCTTACCTAACCTTAACCCTAACCTAATCTTAACCCTAACCTTAACCCTAACCTAACCTTAACCCTTACCTGACCTTAACCCTAACCTAACCTTAACCCTTACCTAACCTTAAACCTAACCTTAACCCTAACCTAACCTAACCTTAACCTTAACCTTAACCCTAACCTAACCTAACCTTAACCCTAACCTAACCTTAACCCTTACCTGACCTTAACCTTAACCCTAACATAACCTTAACCCTCACCTAACCTTAACTCGTACCTAACCTTAACCCTAACCTAAAACCTAACCTTAACCCTAACCTAACCTTAACCCTTACCTAACCTTAACCCTTACAAACCTTAACCCTTACCTGACCTTAACCCCAACCTAACCCATACCTAACCAACCTTAACCTTTACCTAACCTTAACCCTAACCTAACCTTAACCCTCACCTAACCTTAACCCTTACCTAACCTTAACCCTAACCCTAACCTTAACCTTAACCCTCACCTAACCGTAACCCTTACCTAACCTAACCTTAACCCTAACCTAACCTTAACCCTTACCTAACCTAACCTTAACCCTAACCTAACCTTAACCCTTACCTAAACTTAACCCTTACCTAACCTTAACCCTAACCTAACCTTAACCCTTACCTAACCTAACCTTAATCCTTACCTAACCTTAACCCTCACCCAACCTTAACCCTAACCTAACCTTAACCCTTACCTAACCTTAACCCTTACCTAACCTTAACCCTAACCTAACCTTAACCCTAACCTAACCCTTACCTAACCTTAACCCTAACCTAACCCTTAACCCTAACCTTAACCCTTACCTGACCTTAACCTAACCCTAACCCTAACCTTAACCCTAACCTAACCTACCTAACCTTAACCCTAACCTTAACCCTAACCTTAACTATACCTGACCTTAACCCTAACCTAACCCATACCTAACCCTTAACCTTACCTAACCTTAACCCTAACCTAACCTTAACCCTCACCTAACCTTAAACCTTACCTAACCTTAACCCTAACCTTAACCCTAACCTAACCTTAACCTCACCTAACCTTAACCCTAACCTTAACCCTCACCTAACCTAACCTTAACCCTAACCTTAACCCTTACCTAACCTAACCTTAACCCTTACCTAAACTTAACCTAACCTTAACCCTTACCTAACCTTAACCCTTACCTAACCTAACCTTAACCCTAACCTAACCTTAACCCTCACCTAACCTAACCCCTAACCTAACCTTAACCCTCACCTAACCTTAACCCTTACCTAACCTTAACCCTAACCTAACCTTAACCCTAACCTAACCCTTAACCCTAACCTAACCCTAACCTAACCTTACCTTAACCCTTACCTGACCTTAACCTTAACCCTAACCTAACCTTAACCCGTACCTAACCTTAACCCTAACCTAACCTTAAACCTAACCTTAACCCTAACCTAACCTTAACCCTTACCTTAACCCTTACCTGACCTTAACCCTAACCTAACCCATACCTAACCTAACCCTAACCCTAACCCTAACCTTAACCCTAACCTAACCTTAACCCTCACCTAACCTTAACCCTAACCTTAACCCTCACCTAACCTAACCTTAACCCTAACCTTAACCCTTACCTAACCTAACCTTAACCCTTACCTAAACTTAACCCTAACCTTAACCCTTACCTAAACTTAACCCTTACCTAACCTAACCTTAACCCTAACCTAACCTTAACCCTTACCTAACCTAACCTTAATCCTTACCTAACCTTAACCCTCACCCAACCTTAACCCTAACCTAACCTTAACCCTTACCTAACCTTAACCCTTACCTAACCTTAACCCTAACCTAACCTTAACCCTAACCTAACCCTTACCTAACCTTAACCCTAACCTTAACCCTCACCTAACATTAACCCTTACCTAACCTTAACCCTTACCTAACCTTAACCCTAACTTAACCTAACCCATACCTAACCTTAACCCTAACCTAACCCATACCTAACCTAACCTAACCTAATCCTTACCTAACCTTAACCCTCACCCAACCTTAACCCTAACCTAACCTTAACCCTTACCTAACCTTAACCCTTACCTAACCTTAACCCTAACCTAACCCTTACCTAACCTTAACCCTAACCTTAACCCTCACCTAACCTTAACCCTTACCTAACCTTAACCCTTACCTAACCTTAACCCTAACCTAACCCTTACCTAACCTTAACCCTAACCTAACCCATACCTAACCTAACCTAATCCTTACCTAACCTTAACCCTCACCCAACCTTAACCCTAACCTAACCTTAACCCTTACCTAACCTTAACCCTTACCTAACCTTAACCCTAACCTAACCCTAACCTAACCTAACCCTTACCTAACCTTAACCCTAACCTAACCTTAACCCTCACCTAACCTTAACCCTTACCTAACCTTAACCCTAACCTAACCCTTACCTAACCTTAACCCTAACCTAACCCATACCTAACCTAACCTAACCTAACCCTTACCTAACCTCAACCCTAACCGTTTAACATTTTGACTTCAATGGGGTCAGAGTTGGATGCCCAAAGGATCCCATTTAGACTTTTCCAAGCTAGAACGTCAAGTTGTTTGGATAAGAATAGAGAGCCTATTAAATTAATAGAGGGGCTATTTTCATAAACCCTCAATGTTTGTCAATCCAGTTCCTCAAACTGGCTGGCTTGCTAACAAACATGCAGTGCAGATAAATCCTTCCAATTCATTGTTTACACATCTTATGACAGCACTGGAAAACAATGGTAGACCAACTCCCTGACCAACATGGCTGACCTTTTAAACAGGCATGGCCCAAAGGGATACCTTAAAAGTCATGGCCCAAAGGGATACCTTAAAAGTCATGGCCCAAAGGGATACCTTAAAAGTCATGGCCCAAAGGGATACCTTAAAAGTCATGGCCCAAAGGGATACCTTAAAAGTCATGGTCCCGGTCACTCCAACAAGAGTTTGCGTCTCACACAGTGTCGAGTTCTACAGTAGAATGGGACTTGATTTCCACAGAATCTCTTGCTAGCTACCGGAAGAATTGAGGAAAAGCTAACTACAATTCACAACAATGCTTTCTACTGAGCACTACATTACATGATGTAAATACAAACATGACTTGTGTTATCAAAGAGTAATTTTGTCCACATAGAACTTAGAAGAAAGCGGCTAGAGAGCCACATAGGGAGATTCTGAGTACCTGGTGTCCCAGTCCCTGATGGACAGATCAGAGGTTCTGAGTACCTGGTGTCCCAGCTCTACCAGTCCCTGATGGGAGGAATGGAGGTTCTGAGTACCTGGTGTCCCAGCTCTACCAGTCCCTGACGGGAGGAATGGAGGTTCTGAGTACCTGGTGTCCCAGTCCCTGATGGGCAGATCGAAGGTTCTGAGTACCTGGTGTCCCAGTCCCTGATGGACAGATTGGAGGTTCTGAGTACCTGGTGTCCCAGCTCTACCAGTCCCTGATGGGAGGAATGGAGGTTCTGAGTACCTGGTGTCCCAGCTCTACCAGTCCCTGATGGGAGGAATGGAGGTTCTGAGTACCTGGTGTCCCAGCTCTACCAGTCCCTGACGGGAGGAATGGAGGTTCTGAGTACCTGGTGTCCCAGTCCCTGATGGGCAGATCGAAGGTTCTGAGTACCTGGTGTCCCAGTCCCTGATGGACAGATTGGAGGTTCTGAGTACCTGGTGTCCCAGTCCCTGATGGACAGATCGGAGGTTCTGAGTACCTGGTGTCCCAGTCCCTGATAGACAGAATGGAGGTTCTGAGTACCTGCTGTCTCAGTCCCTGATGGACAGATCGGAGGTTCTGAGTACCTGGTGTCCCAGTCCCTGATGGACAGATCGGAGGTTCTGAATACCTGGTGTCCCAGTCCTTGGAATGGAATAGTAGTATCACGTTAGATGTGTTAAAAAGCCCTGAGAGACGGCCTGAGAGACGGCCTGAGAGACGGTCTGAGAGACCGCCTGAGAGACGGCCTGAGAGACGGCCTGAGAGACGGCCTGAGAGACGGCCTGAGAGACGGCCTGAGACGGCCTGAGAGACGGCCTGAGAGACGGCCTGAGAGACGGCCTGAGAGACGGCCTGAGAGACGGCCTGAGAGACGGCCTGAGAGACCGCCTGAGAGACCGCCTGAGAGACGGCCTGAGAGACGGCCTGAGAGACGGCCTGAGAGACGGCCTGAGAGACGGTCTGAGAGACCGCCTGAGAGACGGCCTGAGAGACGGCCTGAGAGACGGCCTGAGAGACGGCCTGAGAGACTGCCTGAGAGACTGCCTGAGAGACCGCCTAAGAGATGGCTGCTTACATTTAATTTGGTATTGTTTTCATTTAAACAGCAAAAAATAACAAATACGTGGAACTCTTTCAAAGAGTCCTTGCTCTCCTAATATAAAGTAAAACCCTCCTCCGCTATCTTCTCCACCCCTAACCTCTCTACCCCTAACCTCTCCCTTCCTATCCTCTCTACCCCTAACCTCTCCCTTCCAATCCTCTCCACCCCTAACCTCTCTACCCCTATCCTCTCCACCCCTAACCTCTCCACCCCTAACCTCTCCCTTCCAATCCTCTCTCCTATCCTCTCCACCCCTAACCTCTCCCCTATCCTCTCACCCTAACCTCTCTGCCTATCCTCTCCACCCCTAACCTCTCTCACCTCTCTCCCTTCCAATCCTCTCTGCCCTATCCTCTCCACCCCTAACCTCTCCTATCCTCTCACCCCTCTCCCTAATCCTCAATCTACTGCCCTATCCTCTCCACCCCTAACCTCTCTACCCCTATCCTCTCCACCCTAACCTCTCCCTTCCCCCTATCCTCTCCACCCTAACCTCTCCTTCCAATCCTCTCTACCCTATCCTCTCCACCCTAACCTCTCCTTCCATCCTCTCTATCCTCTCCATCCCCTAATCCTCTCTCCCTTCCAATCCCTCTCACCCCTAACCTCTCCTTCCAATCCTCTCTACCCCTATCCTCTCCACTATCCTCTCCCTTCCAATCCTCTCTACCCCTATCCTCTCCATCCTCTCCCCTATCCTCTCTACCTCCCTTCCAATCTCTCTACCCTAACCTCTCCTTCCAATCCTCTCTACCCTATCCTCTCCACCCTAACCTCTCCCTTCCAATCCTCTCTACCCCTATCCTCTCCACCCTAACCTCTCCTTCCAATCCTCTCTGCCCTATCCTCTCCACCCTAACCTCTCCTTCCAATCCTCTCTGCCCTATCCTCTCCACCCTAACCTCTCCCTTCCAATCCTCCACCCACCTCTCCTTCCAATCCTCTCTGCCCCTATCCTCTCCACCCCTAACCTCTCCCTTCCAATCTCTCTGCCCTATCCTCTCCACCCCTAACCTCTCCTTCAATCCTCTCCCCTATCCTCTCCCTTCCAATCTCTCTGCCCTAACCTCTCCACAATCCTCTCTCTACCCTAATCCTCTCACCCCCTAACCTCTCCCTCTGCCCAATCTCTCTACCCCTATCCTCTCCACCCCTAACCTCTCCTTCCAATCCTCTCTGCCCCTATCCTCTCCACCCTAACCTCTCCCTTCCAATCCTCTCTACCCCTATCCTCTCCACCCTAACCTCTCCCTTCCAATCCTCTCACCCTAACCTCTCCTTCCAATCCTCTCCTATCTCTCACCCTAACCTCCCTCCTCTCCTCCTCTCCACCCCTAACCTCTCCCCTTCCAATCCTCTCCACCCTAACTGCCCTATCCTCTCACCCCTAACCTCTCCTTCCAATCCTCTCTATCTCCCCTATCCTCTCACCCCTAACCTCCCTTCCAATCCTCTCTACCCCTATCCTCTCCACCCTAACCTCTCCTTAGGAAGCAAGGACTCTTTGCCCTAACCTCTTTTTGCTGTTTCTGACCCCAATACCAAATTAAATGTAAGCAGCCATCTCTTAGGCCTTCAGGCAGTCTCTCATCCTCTCACCCCTAACCTCTCAGGCCAATCCTCTCAGGCCTATCCTCTCAGGCCGTAACCTCTCAGGCCGTCTCTCAGCCCGTCTCAGGCCCTCTCTCAGGCCGTCCTCTCTGCCCCTATCCTCTCCACCCCCTAACCTCTCCTTCAATCCTCTCTACCCTATCCTCTCACCCTAACCTCTCCCTTCCAATCCTCTCTACCCTATCCTCTGAGGTTAGGAACCTCTCTGCCTTGAGTTGGGGAATCCTCTCACCCTAACCTCTCCTTCAATCCTCTCTAGGCCCCTATCCTCTCCACCCCTAACCTCTCCCTTCCAATCTCTGGCCCCCTAACCCTTCCTCTCAGAGAGGATTCCTCCTCTTACCCCTAACCTCTCCTTCAATCCTCTCTACCCTATCCTCTCACCCTAACTCTCAATCCTCTCTCTACCCTATCCTCTCCACCCTAACCTCTCCTTCCAATCCTCTCTCACCCTATCCTCTCCACCCCTAACCCCCTATCCTCTCCACCCCTAACCTCTCCTTCCAATCCTCTCCACCCCCTAACCTCTCCTTCAATCCCCTATCCTCTCACCCTAACCTCCTTCCAATCCTCTCTGCCCTATCCTCTCCACCCTAACCTCTCCTTCCAATCCTCTCTACCCTATCCTCTCCTTCCCCTCTCCTTCAATCTCTCTGCCCTATCCTCTCACTAACCTCTCCTTCAATCCTCTCACCCCAATCCTCTCACCCGTATCTCCTTCCAATCCTCTCACCCCTAACCTCTCCCTTCCAATCCTCTCTGCCCTATCCTCTCACCCTAACCTCTCCTTCCAATCCTCTCTACCCCTATCCTCTCACCCCTAACCTCTCCCTTCCAGGATCCTCTCACCCTAACCTCTCCTTCAATCCTCTCACCCTAACCTCTCCCTTCCAGAGTCTCCACCCTAACCTCTCCTTCCAATCCTCTCTGCCTGTCTCCACCCTAACCTCTCCTTCCAATCCTCTCCTACCTCTAAACTCCCTATCCTCTCCACCCTAACCTCTCCCTTCCAATCCTCTCTACCCCTAACCTCTCTCTCTCTCCAGTCTCTCTGCCCTATCTCTCTAACCTCTCCTTCAATCCTCTCCCTACCTCTCAACCTCTCCTTCCCTATCCTCTCAGGCCAATCCTCTCACCCTAACCTCTCCTTCCAATCCTCTCTGCCTATCCTCTCCCTAACCTCTCCTTCCAATCCTCTCTACCCTATCCTCTCACCCTAACCTCTCCTTCCAATCCTCTCTGCCCTATCCTCTCCACCCCTAACCTCTCCTTCCAATCCTCTCTACCCTATCCTCTCCACCCCTAACCTCTCCTTCAATCCTCTCTAACCCCCTATCCTCTCACCCTAACCTCTCCTTCAATCTCTCTCTCTATCACCCTAACCTCTCCTTCCAATCCTCTCTGCCCTATCCTCTCCCACCCTAACCTCTCTCCTTCCAATCCTCTCTACCCCTATCCTCTCACCCCCTAACCTCTGGATCTCTCTCTGCCCTATCTCTCACCCTAACCTCTCCTTCAATCCTCTGGACCTAGGGATCATCTCCACCTAACCTCTCCTTCCAATCCTCTCTACCCCTATCCTCTCCACCCTAACCTCTCTTGCCCATCCTCTCACCCTAACCTCTCCTTCCAATCCTCTCCTATCCTCTCACCCTAACCTCTCCTGATCAGTCCTCTCTGCCCTATCCTCTCCACCCTAACCTCTCCCTTCCAATCCTCTCTGCCCTATCCTCTCACCCTAACCTCTCCTTCCAATCCTCTCTGCCTAACCCTAACCTCTCTCTGCCCCTATCCTCTCACCCCTAACCTCTGGATCCTCTCCACCCTAACCTCTCCTTCCAATCCTCTCTGCCCTATCCTCTCACCCTAACCTCTCCCTTGATCCTCTCACTAACCTCTCCTCCAGTCCTCTCTGCCCTATCCTCTCACCCCTAACCTCTCCTTCCAATCCTCTCTCTGCCCTATCCTCTCTCCTCTTTTCCAGGGATCCTTCCCCTAACCTCTCCCTCCATCCTCTCTGCCCTATCCTCTCCACCCTAAGCCTCTCCTTCTCTCTGCCCTATCCTCTCACCCTAACCTCTCCTTGATCCTCTCTGCCCTATCCTCTCTAACCTCTCCCTTCCAATCCTCTCCCTAACCTCTCCTTCCAATCCTCTCTACCCTATCCTCTCCACCCCTAACCTCTCCTTCAATCCTCTCTACCCCTAACCTCTCCCTTCATCCTCTCCACCCTATCCTCTCACCCTAACCTCTCCTTCCAATCCTCTCCACCCCTAACCTCTCCTTCCAATCCTCTCTGCCCTATCCTCTCCACCCTCTCCCTTCCAATCTCTCCTCCACCCTATCCTCTCCCCCCTAACCTCTCCTTCCAATCCTCTCTGCCCTATCCTCTCCACCCTCCCTCTCCTTCCAATCCTCTCTACCCTATCCTCTCCACCCCTAACCTCTCCCTTCCAATCCTCTCATACCCCTATCCTTGAAAGGAAATTCCCTAACCTCTCCTTCCAATCCTCTCTACCCTAACCTCTCCTTCCAATCCTCTCTACCCTATCCTCCACCCTAACCTCTCCTTTCCAATCCTCTCTAACCTCTCCTTCCTCTCATCCTCCCTAACCTCTATCCAATCTCTCTACCCCTAATCTCCACCCTAACCTCATCCTTCTATCCTCTCTACCCCTAACCTCTCCTTCCAATCTCTCACCCTATCCTCTCCTTCCAATCCTCTCTCTCCCTATCCTCTCACCCCTAACCTCTCCTTCCATCTCTCTGCCTCACCCCTAACCTCTCCTATCCTCTCCACCCCCTAACCTCTCCTTCCAATCCTCCTCTCCACCCTAACCTCTCCCTTCCAATCCTCTCTACCCTATCCTCTCACCCTAACCTCTCCTTCCAGTCCTCTCTGCCCTATCCTCTCACCCTAACCTCTCCTTCCAATCCTCTCTACCCCTATCCTCTATCCTCTCCCTACACCCTAACCTCTCCCTTCCAATCCTCTCCACCCCTAACCTCTCCTTCAATCCTCTCTGCCCTATCCTCTCACCCTAACCTCTCCCTTCCAATCCTCTCTACCCCTATCCTCTCCACCCCTAACCTCTCTCCTTCCAATCCTCTCACCTAACCTCCCTATCTCTCTCCACCCTAACCTCTCCTTCAATCCTCTCTACCTATCTCTCACCCTATCCTCTCTGCCCCTATCCTCTCCTTCCTAACCTCTCTTCCTATCCTCTGCCACCCTAACCTCTCCTTATCCTCTCCCTTCTCCTTCCAGCCCTATCCTCTCTCCCTAACCTACCTTCCAGTCCTCTCTGCCCCTATCCTCTCTAAGCCCCTCTCCCTTCCATCCTCTCTACCCTATCCTCTCACCCCTAACCTCTCCTTCCAATCCTCTCTGCCCTATCCCTCTCCATCCTCTCCCCTAACCTCTCCCTTCCAATCCTCTCTGCCCCTCTCTCACCCTAACCTCTCCTTCCAATCCTCTCTCCTAACCTCTCCTAATCCTCTGCCCTAACCTCTTCCCTTCCAATCCTCTCTGCCCTATCCTCTCCACCCTAACCTCTCCTTCCAATCCTCTCTGCCCTATCCTCTCCACCCTAACTCTCTCCTTGCCCAATCCTCTCTACCCCTATCCTCTCCATCACTCTCCTAACCTCCCCTTCCAATCCTCTCTAACCTCCCTATCCTCTCCACCCCTAACCTCTCCTTCCAATCCTCTCTCCCCCCACCCTAACCTCTCCTCCAGTCCTCTCTACCCTATCTCTCCACCCTAACCTCTCCTTCCAATCCTCTCTGCCCCTATCCTCTCCTAACCTCTCCCTTCCAATCCTCTCTACCCTATCCTCTCCACCCTAACCTCTCCCTTCCAATCCTCTCTGCCCTACCTCTCCTTCCAGATCCACCCTAACCTCTCCCTTCCAATCCTCTCTGCCCTATCCTCTCACCCTAACCTCTCCCTTCCAATCCTCTCTGCCCCTACCCCTAACCTCTCCTTCCAATCCAAACCTCTCCACCCCTAACCTCTCCTTCCAATCCTCTCTACCCCTATCCTCTCACCCTAACCTCTCCTTCCAATCCTCTCTACCCCTATCCTCTCCACCCCTTTATATTAGGAGAGCAAGGACTCTTTGAAAGAGTTCCACGTATTTGTTATTTTTTGCTGTTTAAATGAAAACAATACCAAATTAAATGTAAGCAGCCATCTCTTCCAGGCGGTCTCTCAGGCAGTCTCTCAGGCCGTCTCTCCGGCCGTCTCTCAGGCCGTCTCTCAGGCCGTCTCTCAGGCCGTCTCTCAGGCCGTCTCTCAGGCCGCCTCTCAGGCCGCCTCTCAGAGAGGGAAGAGAGGATTGGATTGGAAGGGAGAGGTTAGGGGTCTGCCCTAGGGGTCCTCTCCCTAAGAGGATTGGGAGAGGTTGGGGTCTGGGGGTCTCTAGGGGTAGAGAGGATTGAAGGAGGTTATCTCTCCACTAGAGAGGATCTCCTCCTCTGGACCCTAAGGATTGGAAGGAGAGGTTGGGGTGGAGAGGGATGGGGGAGAGGGGAGCCCTATCCTCTCACCCCTATCCTCTCCACCCTAACCTCTCTTCCAATCCTCTCCACCCTAACCTCTCCTTCCAATCCTCTCCCCCCTAACCTCTCTACCCCTTCCAGTCCTCTCTGCCCTATCCTCTCACCCTAACCTCTCCTTCCAATCCTCTCTGCCCCTATCCTCTCCACCCCTAACCTCTCCCTTCCAATCCTCTCTACCCTATCCTCTCACCCTAACCTCTCCTTCCAATCCTCTCTGCCCTATCCTCTCCCCTAACCTCTCCTTCCAATCCTCTCTACCCCTATCCTCTCCACCCTAACCTCTCCTTCCAATCCTCTCTGCCCTATCCTCTCACCCTAACCTCTCCTTCCAATCCTCTCTGCCCTATCCTCTCACCCTAACCTCTCCTTCCAATCCTCTCACCCTAACCTCTCCTTCCAATCCTCTCTGCCCTATCCTCTCACCCTAACCTCTCCCTTCCAATCCTCTCTGCCCTATCCTCTCACCCTAACCTCTCCTTCCAATCCTCTCTCCACCCTAACCTCTCCTTCCAATCCTCTCTGCCCTATCCTCTCACCCTAACCTCTCCCTTCCTATCCTCTCTCACCCTACCTCTCCCCCTATCCTCTCTGCCCCTATCCTCTCACCCTAACCTCTCCTTCCAATCCTCTCCACCCCTAACCTCTCCCTTCCAATCCTCTCTACCCCTATCCTCTCCACCCCTAACCTCTCCCTTCCAATCCTCTCTACCCCTATCCTCTCCACCCCTAACCTCTCCCTTCCAATCCTCTCCACCCCTAACCTCTCCCTTCCAATCCTCTCTACCCCTATCCTCTCCACCCCTAACCTCTCCCTTCCAATCCTCTCTACCCCTATCCTCTCCACCCCTAACCTCTCCCTTCCAATCCTCTCTACCCCTATCCTCTCCACCCCTAACCTCTCCCTTCCAATCCTCTCACCCCTCTCCTTCCATCCTCTCACCCTAACCTCTCTTCATCCAGTCCTCTCACCCCTAACCTCTCCTTCCAATCCTCTCTGCCCTATCCTCTCCACCCCTAACCTCTCCTTCCAATCCTCTCTGCCCTATCCTCTCACCCTAACCTCTCCTCCAATCCTCTCTGCCCCTATCCTCTCACCCTATCCTCTCCTTCCATCCTCTCACCCCCTAACCTCTCCTTCCAGTCCTCTCTGCCCTATCCTCTCACCCTAACCTCTCACTGATCCTCTCTGCCCTATCCTCTCACCCTAACCTCTCCTTCAATCCTCTCTGCCCCTATCCTCTCCACCCCTAACCTCTCCCTTCCAATCCTCTCTGCCCTATCCTCTCACCCTAACCTCTCCTTCCAATCCTCTCTGCCCTATCCTCTCACTAACCTCTCCTTCCAATCCTCTCTGCCCTATCCTCTCACCCTAACCTCTCCTTCCAATCCTCTCACCCTAACCTCTCCTTCAATCCTCTCTGCCCTATCCTCTCACCCCTAACCTCTCCTTCCAATCCTCTCACCCTATCCTCTACCTAACCTCTCCTTCCAATCCTCTCACCCTATCCTCTCCTTCCATCCTCCTCACCCTAACCTCTCCTTCCATCCTCTCCACCCTAACCTCTCCTTCCAATCCTCTCTACCCCTATCCTCTCACCCTAACCTCTCCTTCCAATCCTCTCTGCCCCTATCCTCTCCACCCCTAACCTCTCCTTCCAATCCTCTCCACCCTAACCTCTCCTTCCAATCCTCTCACCCTAACCTCTCTCCATCCTCTCACCCCTAACCTCTCCCTCCAATCCTCTCACTAACCTCTCCTTCCAATCCTCTCTGCCCTATCCTCTCACCCTAACCTCTCCTTCCAATCCTCTCTACCCTATATCCTCTCACCCTAACCTCTCCTTCCAATCCTCTCTACCCTATCCTCTCACCCTAACCTCTCCTTCCAATCCTCTCACCCTAACCTCTCCTTCCAATCCTCTCTGCCCTATCCTCTCACCCTAACCTCTCCTTCCAATCCTCTCTACCCTATCCTCTCCACCCCTAACCTCTCTCCTGCCCCAATCCTCTCCACCCCTAACCTCTCCTTCCAATCCTCTCTACCCCTATCCTCTCCACCCTAACCTCTCCTTCCAATCCTCTCTACCCCTATCCTCTCCACCCTAACCTCTCCTTCCAATCCTCTCTCCACCCTAACCTCTCCTTCCATCCTCTCCACCCTTCCTCTCCTTCCAATCCTCTCTGCCCCCTCTATCTCTCCTTCCAATCCTCTCTGCCCTATCCTCTCACCCTAACCTCTCCTTCCAATCCTCTCACCCTAACCTACCCTTCCAATCCTCTCTACCCCCTATCCTCTCCACCCCTAACCTCTCCTTCCAATCCTCTCCACCCTAACCTCTCCTTCCAATCCTCTCACCCTATCCTCTCCACCCCTAACCTCTCCTTCCATCCTCTCCACCCTAACCTCTCCTTCCAATCCTCTCTGCCCTATCCTCTCCACCCTAACCTCTCCTTCCAATCCTCTCTGCCCTATCCTCTCCACCCTATCCTCTCCTTATCCTCTCACCCTAACCTCTCCTTCCAATCCTCTCTGCCCTATCCTCTCCACCCTAACCTCTCCTTCCCAATCTCTCTCACCCCTAACCTCTCCTTCCAATCTTCTCTACCCTATCCTCTCACCCTAACCTCTCCTTCCAATCCTCTCTGCCCCTATCCTCTCACCCCTAACCTCTCCTTCCAATCTCTCTCTATCCTCCTAACCTATCCTCTCACCCTAACCTCTCCTTCCAATCCTCTCCACCCCACTATCTCCTTCCAATCCTCCTCTCACCCTAACCTCTCCTTCCAATCCTCTCTGCCCTATCCTCTCCACCCTAACCTCTCCTTCCAATCCTCTCTGCCCTATCCTCTCCACCCTAACCTCTCCTCCATCCTCTCTACCCCTATCCTCTCCACCCTAACCTCTCCTTCCAATCCTCTCACCCTATCCTCTCTTCCAGTCTCTCTGCCCTATCCTCTCCACCCTAACCTCTCCTTCCAATCCTCTCTGCCCCTATCTCTCACCCTAACCTCTCCTTCCAATCCTCTCTGCCCTATCCTCTCACCCTAACCTCTCCTTCCAGTCATCTCTCTGCCCCTATCCTCTCCACCCCTAACCTCTCCTTCCAATCCTCTCTGCCCTATCCTCTCACCCTAACCTCTCCTTCCAATCCTCTCTGCCCCTATCCTCTCCACCCTAACCTCTCCTTCCAATCCTCTCACCCCCTAACCTCTCCTTCCAATCCTCTCTACCCCTATCCTCTCACCCCTCTCCTTCCAATCCTCTCACCCTAACCTCTCCTTCCAATCCTCCTCACCCTAGCCTCTCCTTCAGTCCTCTCCCCCTAACCTCTCCTTTGATCCTCTCTGCCCCTATCCTCTCCACCCTAACCTCTCCTTCCAATCCTCTGCCCTATCCTCTCACCCTAACCTCTCCTTCAATCCTCTCACCCTAACCTCTCCATCCTCTCCACCCTAACCTCTCCTTCCAATCCTCTCCACCCTAACCTCTCCTTCCAGTCCTCTCTGCCCTATCCTCTCACCCTAACCTCTCCTTCCAATCCTCTCTACCCTATCCTCTCCACCCTAACCTCTCCTTCCAATCCTCTCTGCCCTATCCTCTCCACCCTAACCTCTCCTTCCAATCCTCTCCACCCTAACCTCTCCTTCCATCCTCTCTGCCCTATCCTCTCCACCCCCTAACCTCTCCTTCCATCCTCTCTGCCCCTATCCTCTCCACCCTAACCTCTCCTTCCAATCCTCTCTCCCCTATCCTCTCCACCCTAACCTCTCCTGCCAATCATCTCTCCACCCTAACCTCTCCTTCCATCCTCTCTGCCCTATCCTCTCACCCCTAACCTCTCCTTCCAATCCTCTCACCCCTATCCTCTCCACCCTAACCTCTCCTTCTCTGCAATCCTCTCACCCTAACCTCTCCTTCCAATCCTCTCTGCCCCTATCCTCTCACCCTAACCTCTCCTCCAATCCTCTCTCCACCCTATCCTCTCACCCCTAACCTCTCCTGATCCTCTCTGCCCTATCCTCTCACCCTAACCTCTCCTCCATCCTCTCCACCCTAACCTCTCCTTCCAATCCTCTCTGCCCTATCCTCTCACCCTAACCTCTCCTAATCCTCTCTGCCCCTATTTACCTCTCCTTCCAGTCCTCTCTGCCCTATCCTCCTTCAATCCTCTCTGCCCTATCCTCTCCACCCTAACCTCTCCTTCCAATCCTCTCTGCCCTATCCTCTCACCCTAACCTCCCTTATCCTCTCCACCCTAACCTCTCCTTCCAATCCTCTCTGCCCTATCCTCTCACCCTAACCTCTCCTTCCAATCCTCTCACCCTAACCTCTCCTTCCAATCCTCTCTGCCCTATCCTCTCCACCCCTAACCTCTCCTTCCAATCCTCTCTGCCCTACCCTAACCTCTCCTTCAGTCCTCTCACCCCTATCCTCTCCTTCCAGTCCTCTCTGCCCTATCTCTCACCCTAACCTCTCCTTCCAATCCTCTCTGCCCTATCCTCTCACCCCTAACCTCTCCTTCATCCTCTCTGCCCCTATCCTCTCACCCTAACCTCTCCTTCCAATCCTCTCTGCCCTATCCTCTCACCCTAACCTCTCCTTCCATCCTCTCTGCCCTATCCTCTCCACCCCTAACCTCTCCTTCCAATCCTCTCTGCCCTATCCTCTCACCCTAACCTCTCCTTCCAATCCTCTCTGCCCTATCCTCTCCACCCTAACCTCTCCTTCCAATCCTCTCTGCCCCTATCCTCTCACCCTAACCTCTCCTTCCAATCCTCTCACCCTAACCTCTCCCTTCCAATCCTCTCTGCCCTATCCTCTCACCCTAACCTCTCCTTCCAATCCTCTCTGCCCTATCCTCTCACCCTAACCTCTCCCTCCAATCCTCTCCCCTATCCTCTCACCCTAACCTCCTCCCTTCAATCCTCTCCACCCCTAACCTCTCCTTCCAATCCTCTCTACCCTATCCTCTCACCCTAACCTCTCCTTCCAATCCTCTCTACCCCTATCCTCTCACCCTAACCTCTCCTTCAATCCAATCCTCTCACCCTAACCTCTCCTATCCTCTCACCCTACCTCTCCTCAATCCTCTCTCTACCCTAACCTCTCCTCCAGTCCTCTCCACCCTAACCTCTCCTTCCAATCCTCTCTCCCCTAACCTCTCCCTTCCAATCCTCTCTGCCCCTATCCTCTCCACCCTAACCTCTCCTTCCATCCTCTCACCCTAATATCTCCTTCCAGTCCTCTCTACCCCTATCCTCTCACCCCACCTCTCCTTGATCCTCTCACCCTAACCTCTCCTTCCTCCTCTCTGCCCTATCCTCTCCACCCTAACCTCTCCTTCCAATCCTCTCTGCCCTATCCTCTCACCCTAACCTCTCCTTCCAATCCTCTCACCCTAACCTCTCCTTCCAATCCTCTCTGCCTATCCTCTCACCCCTAACCTCTCCTCCATCCTCTCTGCCCTATCCTCTCCACCCCTAACCTCTCCTCCAATCTCTCTACCCCTATCCTCTCCACCCTAACCTCTCCTTCCAATCAATCCTCTCCACCCCTAACCTCTCCTTCCAATCCTCTCTACCCTATCCTCTCCCCTAACCTCTCCTTCCAGTCCTCTCTGCCCTATCCTCTCCACCCTAACCTCTCCTTCAATCCTCTCTGCCCTATCCTCTCACCCTAACCTCTCCTCCAATCCTCTCACCCTAATCTCCTTCCAGTCCTCTCACCCTAACCTCTCCTTCCAAGTCAATCCTCTCTCACCCTAACCTCTCCTTGATCCTCTCTGCCCTATCCTCTCCTAACCTCTCCTCATCCTCTCTGCCCTCCTCTCACCCTAACCTCTCCTCCAATCCTCTCTACCCTATCCTCTCCTCCACCCTATCGTCTCCTCCACCCTCTAACCTCTCCCTTCCAATCCTCTCTGCCCTATCCTCTCCACCCCTAACCTCTCCTTCCAATCCTCTCCCCTATCCTCCACCCCTAACCTCTCCTTCCAATCCTCTCTGCCCTATCCTCTCACCCTAACCTCTCCTTCAGATCCTCTCTGCCCTATCCTCTCCACCCCTAACCTCTCCTTCCAATCCTCTCTCCCCCTATCCTCTCCACCCTAACCTCTCCTTCAATCCTCTCTGCCCTATCCTCTCCACCCTAACCTCTCCTTCCAATCCTCTCACCCTAACCTCTCCTTCCAGTCCTCTCTGCCCCTATCCTCTCACCCTAACCTCTCCTTCCAATCCTCTCACCCTATCCTCTCTCACCCTCTCCTCTCCTTCACCCTATCCTCTCCCTAACCCTCCTTCCATCCCTCACCCTAACCTCTCCTTCCAATCCTCTCTACCCCTATCCTCTCACCCTAACCTCTCCTTCCAATCCTCTCCACCCCTATCCTCTCCACCCTAAATCCTCTCCACCCCTAACCTCTCCTTCAATCCTCTCCACCCTAACCTCTCCCTAACCTATCCTCTCCACCCTAACCTCTCCTTCCCATCCTCTCCACCCCTCAATCCTCTCTCACCCCTATCCTCTCCACCCTAACCTCTCCTTCCAATCCTCTCTACCCTATCCTCTCACCCTAACCCTAATCCTCTCTCTGCCCCTATCTCTCCACCCTAACCTCTCCTTCCAATCCTCTCTGCCCTATCCTCTCCACCCTAACCTCTCCTTCCTATCCTCTCACCCCTATCCTCTCCACCCTAACCTCTCAATCCTTCACCCTAACCTCTCCTTCCAATCCTCTCTACCCCTATCCTCTCCTTCCTATCCTCTCTGCCCTATCCTCTCACCCTACCTCTCCTTCAATCCTCTCACCCCTAACCTCTCCTTCCAATCCTCTCTTCCCTATCCTCTCCTTCCTATCCTCTCTCACCCTAACCTCTCCTTCCAATCCTCTCTACCCCTATCCTCTCCCTTCCAATCCTCTCACCCCTATCCTCTCCACCCCTATCCTCTCTTCCAATCCTCTCTGCCCTATCCTCTCCACCCCTAACCTCTCCTTCAATCCTCTCACCCTATCCTCTCCACCCTAACCTCTCCCTTCCAATCTCTCTCCCTATCCTCTCCACCCTAACCTCTCCTTCCAATCCTCTCCCCCTATCCTCTCCTTCCTAACCTCTCCCCCAATCCTCTCTGCCCTATCCTCTCACCCCTAACCTCTCCTTCCAATCCTCTCCACCCTAACCTCTCCCTTCCAATCCTCTCTGCCCTATCCTCTCCCCTAACCTCTCCTTCCAATCCTCTCACCCCTATCCTCTCCACCCTAACCTCTCCAATCCTCTCTGCCCTATCTTCTCACCCTAACCTCTCCTTCCAGTCAATCTCTCACCCTAACCTCTCCTTCAATCCTCTCCCCTATCCTCTCCACCCCTAACCTCTCCTTCCAATCCTCTCTGCCCTATCCTCTCACCCTAACCTCTCCTTCAATCCTCTCACCCCTAACTCTCTCCTTCTATCCTCTCCACCCCTAACCTCTCCTTCCAATCCAATCCTCTCACCCTATCCTCTCCTTCCATCCCTCTCCCCTATCCTCTCCACCCTAACCTCTCCTTCCAATCCTCTCCACCCTAACCTCTCCCCTTCAATCCTCTCTACCCCTATCCTCTCCACCCTAACCTCTCCCTTCCAATCCTCTCCACCCCTAACCTCTCCTTCCAATCCTCTCTACCCCTATCCTCTCCACCCTAACCTCTCCTTCCAATCCTCTCTCTAACCCTATCCTCTCTACCCATATCCTCTCCCCTAACCTCTCCTTCCAATCCTCTCTACCCCTATCCTCTCCCTCTCCTTCAATCCTCTCACCCTAACCTCTCCCAATCCTCTCTACCCCTATCCTCTCCACCCTAACCTCTCCCTCCAATCCTCTCTACCCCTATCCTCTCACCCTAACCTCTCCTCCAATCCTCTCTGCCCTATCCTCTCCCACCCTAACCTCCCTTCCAATCCTCTCACCCCTAACCTCTCCTTCCCAATCCTCTCCACCCTCCAACCTCTCCTTCAATCCTCTCTACCCTATCCTCTCCACCCTAACCTCTCCTTCCAATCCTCTCTGCCCTATCCTCTCACCCCTAACCTCTCCTTCAATCCTCTCTAACCTCTCCTTCCAACCCTCTCACCCCTAACCTCTCCCTTCCAATCCAATCCTCTCCACCCCTAACCTCTCCTTCCAATCCTCTCTGCCCTATCCTCTCCACCCTAACCTCTCCTTCCAATCCTCTCTGCCCTATCCTCTCCACCCTAACCTCTCCCTTCCAATCCTCTCTGCCCTATCCTCTCCACCCCTAACCTCTCCTTCCATCCTCTCACCCTATCCTCTCACCCCCTAACCTCTCCCCCAATCCTCTCTGCCCTATCCTCTCCACCCTAACCTCTCCTTCCAATCCTCTCTAACCTCCCCTATCCTCTCACCCTAACCTCTCCTTCCAATCCTCTCTGCCCCCTCTCACCCTAACCTCTCCAATCCTCTCCCCCTAACCTCTCCTTCCAATCCTCTCTACCCTATCCTCTCACCCTAACCTCTCCTTCCAATCCTCTCTGCCCTATCCTCTCCACCCTAACCTCTCCTCAATCCTCTCTGCCCTATCTTCTCCACCCTAACCTCTCCTTCCATCCTCTGCCAATCCTCTCACCCTAACCTCTCCTTCAATCCTCTCTGCCCTATCCTCTCCACCCTAACCTCTCCTTCCAATCCTCTCTGCCCCTATCCTCTCCACCCTAACCTCTCCTTCAATCCTCCTCTCTCCTTCAATCCAATCCTCTCACCCTAACCTCTCCTTCCATCCATCCTCTCTACCCCTACCTCTCAATCCTCTCACCCTAACCTCTCCTTCCAATCCTCTCTACCCCTATCCTCTCACCCTAACCTCTCCTTCCAATCCTCTCTGCCCCTATCCTCTCACCCCTAACTCTCCTCCAATCCTCTCTGCCCCTATCCTCTCCACCCTAACCTCTCCTTCCAATCAATCCTCTCACCCTAACCTCTCCTTCCAATCCTCTCTACCCCTATCCTCTCACCCTAACCTCTCCTTCCAATCCTCTCTGCCCCTATCCTCTCCACCCTAACCTCTCCTTCAATCCTCTCTCACCCTACCTCTCCTTCTCCAGTCCTCTCCACCCTAACCTCTCCTTCCAATCCTCTCCACCCCTAACCTCTCCTTCCAATCCTCTCTGCCCTATCCTCTCCACCCTAACCTCTCCTTCCAATCCTCTCACCCCTAACCTCTCCCTTCCAATCCTCTCTACCCCTATCCACCCCTCTCCTTCCATCCTCTCCACCCTAACCTCTCCTTCCAATCCTCTCACCCCCTATCCTCTCCACCCTAACCTCTCCTTCCAATCTCCTCTCCCTAACCTCTCCCCTTCAATCCTCTCTACCCCTATCCTCTCACCCTAACCTCTCCTCCAATCCTCTCTGCCCCTATCCTCTCACCCCTAACCTCTCCTCCAATCCTCTAACCCCTATCCTCTCACCCCTAACCTCTCCTTCCAGTCCATCCTCTCCACCCTAACCTCTCCCTTCCAATCCTCTCTGCCCCTATCCTCTCCACCCTAACCTCTCCTTCCAATCCTCTCTGCCCTATCCTCTCCACCCTAACCTCTCCTTCCAGTCCTCTCTGCCCTATCCTCTCACCCTAACCTCTCCTCAATCCTCTCCACCCTAACCTCTCCTTCCAATCCTCTCCACCCTAACCTCTCCTTCCAATCCAATCCTCTCCACCCTAACCTCTCCTTCAATCCTCTCTACCCATATCCTCTCACCCCTAACCTCTCCTTCAATCCTCTCTACCCCTATCCTCTCCACCCTAACCTCTCCTTCCAATCCTCTCTACCCTATCCTCTCCACCCTAACCTCTCCTTCCAGTCATCCTCTCCACCCTAACCTCTCCTTTCCAGTCAGTCCTCTCCACCCTAACCTCTCCTTCACCCAATCCCTCTGCCCTATCCTCTCCTTCCAATCCTCTCTACCCTATCCTCTCACCCTAACCTCTCCTTCCAATCCTCTCTGCCCTAACTCTCCTTCCAATCCTCTCCATCCTCTCACCCCCTAACCTCTCCTTCCAATCCTCTCCACCCTAACCTCTCCCTTCCAATCCTCTCTGCCCTATCCTCTCCACCCTAACCTCTCCTTCCAATCCTCTCACCCCTAACCTCTCCTTCAATCCTCTCTGCCCTATCCTCTCACCCTAACTCTCTCCTTCTCTGCCCTATCTCTCACCCTAACCTCTCCTTCCAATCCTCTCACCCTAACCTCTCCTTCCAATCCTCTCTGCCCTATCCTCTCCACCCTAACCTCTCCTCCAGTCCTCTCTGCCCTATCCTCTCCACCCTAACCTCTCCTCCAATCCTCTCTGCCCTATCCTCTCACCCTAACCTCTCCTTCTCCAATCCTCTCCACCCTAACCTCTCCTTCCAATCCTCTCTGCCCTATCCTCTCCACCCTAACCTCTCCTTCCAATCCTCTCTGCCTATCCTCTCTCACCCTAACCTCTCCTTCAATCCTCTCTGCCCTATCCTCTCACCCTAACCTCTCCCCTCCAATCCTCTCACCCTAACCTCTCCTTCAATCCTCTCACCCCTAACCTCTCCCTTCCAATCAATCCTCTCCACCCTAACCTCTCCTTATCCTCTCTGCCCATATCCTCTCACCCTAACCTCTCCTTCCAATCCTCTCTGCCCTATCCTCTCCACCCTAACCTCTCCTCCAATCCTCTCTGCCCTATCCTCTCCACCCCTATCGTCTCCTTCCATCCTCTCACCCTAACCTCTCCTTCCAATCCTCTCTGCCCCTATCTCTCCACCCCTAACCTCTCCTTCCAATCCTCTCACCCTAACCTCTCCACCCTAACCTCTCCTTCCAATCCTCTCCACCTAACCTCTCCTTCATCCTCTCCACCCTAACCTCTCCTTCCAATCCTCTCCACCCCTAACCTCTCCCTTCCAATCCTCTCCACCCCTAACCTCTCCCTTCCAATCCTCTCCACCCCTAACCTCTCCCTTCCAATCCTCTCCACCCCTAACCTCTCCCTTCCTATCCTCTCCACCCCTAACCTCTCCCTTCCTATCCTCTCCACCCCTAACCTCTCCCTTCCAATCCTCTCCACCCCTAACCTCTCCACCCCTAACCTCTCCCTTCCTATCTTCTCCACCCCGAACCTCTCCACCCCTAACCTCTCTCTTCCAATCCTCTCTACCCGTAACCTCTCCCTTCCAATCATCTCCACCCATAACATCTCCCTTCCTATCCTCTCCACCCCTAACCTCTCCCTTCCAATCCTCTCCACCCCTAACCTCTCCCTTCAGATCCTCTCTACCCCTATCCTCTCCCTTCCTATCCTCTCCACCCCTAACCTCTCCCTTTCTATCCTCTCCACCCCTAACCTCTCCCTTCCAATCCTCTCCACCCCTAACCTCTCCACCCCTAACCTCTCCCTTCCTATCTTCTCCACCCCGAACCTCTCCACCCCTAACCTCTCTCTTCCAATCCTCTCTACCCCTAACCTCTCCTTCCAATCATCTCCACCCCTAACCTCTCCCTTCCTATCCTCTCCACCCCTAACCTCTCCCTTCCAATCCTCTCCACCCCTAACCTCTCCCTTCCAATCCTCTCTACCCCTATCCTCTACACCCCTATCGTCTCCCTTCCAATCCTCTCTACCCCTATCCTCTCCACCCCTAACCTCTCCGTTCTAATCCTCTCCACCCCTAACCTCTCCACCCTAACCTCTCCTTCCAATCCTCTCCACCCTAACCTCTCCTTCCAATCCTCCCCACCCCTAACCTCTCCACCCTAACCTCTCCTTCCAATCCTCTCCACCATAACCTCTCCTTCCAATCCTCTCCACCCTAACCTCTCCTTCCAATCCTCTCCACCCTAACCTCTCCTTCCAATCATCTCCACCCTAACCTCTCCTTCCTATCCTCTCCACCCTAACCTCTCCTTCCAATCCTCTCCACCCTAACCTCTCCCTTCAATCCTCTCCACCCTAACCTCTCCTTCCAATCTTCTCCACCCTAACCTCTCCTTCCAATCCTCTCTACCCCTAACCTCTCCTTCCAATCCTCTCTACCCTATCCTCTCCACCCTATCCTCTCCTCCTATCCTCTCCACCCTATCCTCTCACCCTATCCTTCCACCCCTATCCTCTCCTCCTATCCTCTCCACCCCTATCCTCTCCTCCCTATCTCTCCCTATCCTCTCACCCCTATCCTCTCCACCCCTATCCTCTCCTCCCCTATCCTCCTGCCCCTATCCTCTCTATCCTCTCCCCTATCCTCTCACCCCTATCCTCTCCACCCTATCCTCTCCACCCCTATCCTCTCCCTATCCTCTCCTCTATCCTCTCACCCCTATCCTCTCACTTATCCTCTCCTCCCTATCCTCTCCTATCCTCTCCTCCCTATCCTCTCACCCCATCCTCTCCTCCCCTATCCTCTCCCTATCCTCTCCTATCTCTCTCCCCTATCCTCTCCTATCCTCTCATCCCCTATCTCTCCCTATCCTCCCTATCTCTCTCCTATCCTCTCCACCCCTATCCTCTCCACCCCTATCCTCTCCTCCCCTATCCTCTCCTATCCTCTCCACCCCTATCCTCTCCTATCCTCTCACCCCTATCCTCTATCCTCTCCTCCCTATCCTCTCCACCCCTATCCTCTCACCCCTATCCTCTCATCCCCTATCCTCTCACCCCTATCCACCCTATCCTCTCCACCCCTATCCTCTCCACCCCTATCCTCTCCTCTCCTATCCTCTCCACCCCTATCCTATCCTCTCCACCCCTATCCTATCCTCTCCACCCCCCTATCCTATCCTATCCTATCCTCTCCTATCCTCTCCACCCCCTATCCTATCCTCTCCACCCCTATCCTCTCCACCCCTATCCTCTCCTCTCCTATCCTCTCCACCCCTATCCTCTCCACCCTATCCTCTCCTCTCCTATCCTCTCCACCCCTATCCTATCCTCTCCACCCCTATCCTCTCCTCTCCTATCCTCTCCACCCCTATCCTATCCTCTCCTATCCTATCCTCTCCTATCTCTCCACCCCTCTCCTCCCCTATCCTCTCCTCCCTATCCTCTCCACCCCTATCCTCTTGTCCCCTATCCTCTCCACCCCTATCCCCCCTATCCTCCACCCTATCCTCTCCACCCCTATCCTCTCCACCCCTATCCTCTCCTCTCCTATCCTCTCCACCCCTATCCTATCCTCTCACCCCTATCCTATCCTCTCCTCTCCTATCCTCTCCTATCCTCTCCTCCTATCCTCTCCACCCCTATCCTCTCCACCCCTATCCTCTCCACCCCTATCCTCTCCACCCCTATCCTCTCCACCCCTATCCTCTCCACCCCTATCCTCTCCTCTCCTATCCTCTCCACCCCTATCCTATCCTCTCCACCCCTATCCTATCCTCTCCTCTCCTATCCTCTCCACCCCTATCCTCTCCTCTCCTATCCTCTCCACCCCTATCCGTCCACCCCTGAGAAAGAGTTTTCATTATCAGAGGCCATATTGTAGAAAGGAAATGTTAAATGTACTGTAGATAATCATAGAAAACCATTATAGTATTGTGGAATAATCTCAGTCTACACTATGGGCTGGTTTCCCAGACTCAGATTACACCTAGTCCTGGAGAAAAACTATTTTATATTGAGCATTTATTTGTCCAGGACTAGTCTCATGACAGGAGAGGACATAGGAGGAGAGGAAGAGGGTGAGATAGAATATATTGTATTTAGCCTCGGTACAAGCATGCTCAGGGGTGTGTGAGTGGAGTGGGTGGGTAGTGTAGGCACGCCCAGGGGTGCTTAGCCGCAGTCCAGGATCAGCAGCACGCCCAGGGGTCCTTAGCCGCAGTCCAGGATCAGCAGCACGTCCAGGTATTATTGGGACAGCCACGTCATAAAAAAGGACCAAATAAGCGTGTTTGTGGGAGCATGTTTAGGTACACCAGATGAGACAAGCTGACCAATAAACTTAAGTATAAACACAGGGGGATCGAGAGACAATATGGCCCCGTCCAACCCCTGAGTGCAACTAGCCAGTGACTCAGCCCCCGTAATAGAGTCAGTGGTATGGAATCCTTGTTTTTTTATATCTCTTTTTAATTGAACCATTATTTAACTAGGCAAGTCAGTTAAGAACAAATTCTTACATACAATGATGGCCTGACAAAAGGCCTCCTACGGGGACGGGGCATGGGATTAAAATTAAAAATGAAATATAATATAAATATAGGACAAAACACACATCACAACAAGAGATACACCACAACATAAAGAGAGACCTAAGACAAAAACATAGCAAGGTAGCAACACAACATGACAACAACATGGCAGCAACACAACATGGTAGCAGCACAAAACATGGTACAAACATTATTGGGCCCTGACAACAGCACAAAGGACAAGAAGGTAGAGACAGCAATACATCACACAAAGCAGCCACAACAGTCAGTAGAGACAACAATACATCACACAAAGCAGCCACAACAGTCAGTAAAGTAGAGACAACAATACATCACACAAAGCAGCCACAACAGTCAGTAGAGACAACAATACATCACACAAAGCAGCCACAACAGTCAGTAGAGACAACAATACATCACACAAAGCAGCCACAACAGTCAGTAGAGACAACAATACATCACACAAAGCAGCCACAACAGTCAGTAGAGACAACAATACATCACACAAAGCAGCCACAACAGTCAGTAGAGACAACAATACATCACACAAAGCAGCCACAACAGTCAGTAAGGTATAGACAACAATACATCACACAAAGCAGCCACAACAGTCAGTAGAGACAACAATACATCACACAAAGCAGCCACAACAGTCAGTAAGGTAGAGACAACAATACATCACACAAAGCAGCCACAACAGTCAGTAGAGACAACAATACATCACACAAAGCAGCCACAACAGTCAGTAAGGTAGAGACAACAATACATCACACAAAGCAGCCACAACAGTCAGTAGAGACAATAATACATCACACAAAGCAGCCACAACAGTCAGTAGAGACAACAATACATCACACAAAGCAGCCACAACAGTCAGTAAGGTAGAGACAACAATACATCACACAAAGCAGCCACAACAGTCAGTAGAGACAACAATACATCACACAAAGCAGCCACAACAGTCAGTAAGGTAGAGACAACAATACATCACACAAAGCAGCCACAACAGTCAGTAGAGACAACAATACATCACACAAAGCAGCCACAACAGTCAGTAGAGACAACAATACATCACACAAAGCAGCCACAACAGTCAGTAAGGTAGAGACAACAATACATCACACAAAGCAGCCACAACAGTCAGTAGAGACAACAATACATCACACAAAGCAGCCACAACAGTCAGTAGAGACAACAATACATCACACAAAGCAGCCACAACAGTCAGTAGAGACAACAATACATCACACAAAGCAGCCACAACAGTCAGTAGAGACAACAATACATCACACAAAGCAGCCACAACAGTCAGTAAGGTAGAGACAACAATACATCACACAAAGCAGCCACAACAGTCAGTAAGGTAGAGACAACAATACATCACACAAAGCAGCCACAACAGTCAGTAGAGACAACAATACATCACACAAAGCAGCCACAACAGTCAGTAAGGTAGAGACAACAATACATCACACAAAGCAGCCACAACAGTCAATAAGGTAGAGACAACAATACATCACACAAAGCAGCCACAACAGTCAGTAGAGACAACAATACATCACACAAAGCAGCCACAACAGTCAGTAAGGTAGAGACAACAATACATCACACAAAGCAGCCACAACAGTCAGTAGAGACAACAATACATCACACAAAGCAGCCACAACAGTCAGTAAGGTAGAGACAACAATACATCACACAAAGCAGCCACAACAGTCAGTAGAGACAACAATACATCACACAAAGCAGCCACAACAGTCAATAAGGTAGAGACAACAATACATCACACAAAGCAGCCACAACAGTCAGTAGAGACAACAATACATCACACAAAGCAGCCACAACAGTCAGTAAGGTAGAGACAACAATACATCACACAAAGCAGCCACAACAGTCAGTAGAGACAACAATACATCACACAAAGCAGCCACAACAGTCAGTAAGGTAGAGACAACAATACATCACACAAAGCAGCCACAACAGTCAGTAGAGACAACAATACATCACACAAAGCAGCCACAACAGTCAGTAGAGACAACAATACATCACACAAAGCAGCCACAACAGTCAGTAAGGTAGAGACAACAATACATCACACAAAGCAGCCACAACGGTCAGTAGAGACAACAATACATCACACAAAGCAGCCACAACAGTCAGTAAGGTAGAGACAACAATACATCACACAAAGCAGCCACAACAGTCAGTAAGGTAGAGACAACAATACATCACACAAAGCAGCCACAACAGTCAGTAAGGTAGAGACCGCAATACATCACACAAAGCAGCCACAACAGTCAGTAGAGACAACAATACATCACACAACGCAGCCACAACAGTCAGTAGAGACAACAATACATCACACAAAGCAGCCACAACAGTCAGTAAGGTAGAGACAACAATACATCACACAAAGCAGCCACAACAGTCAGTAGAGACAACAATACATCACACAAAGCAGCCACAACAGTCAGTAAGGTAGAGACAACAATACATCACACAAAGCAGCCACAACAGTCAGTAAGGTAGAGACAACAATACATCACACAAAGCAGCCACAACAGTCAGTAAGGTAGAGACAACAATACATCACACAAAGCAGCCACAACAGTCAGTAGAGACAACAATACATCACACAAAGCAGCCACAACAGTCAGTAGAGACAACAATACATCACACAAAGCAGCCACAACAGTCAGTAGAGACAACAATACATCACACAAAGCAGCCACAACAGTCAGTAGAGACAACAATACATCACACAAAGCAGCCACAACAGTCAGTAAGGTAGAGACAACAATACATCACACAAAGCAGCCACAACAGTCAGTAGAGACAACAATACATCACACAAAGCAGCCACAACAGTCAGTAAGGTAGAGACAATAATACATCACACAAAGCAGCCACAACAGTCAGTAGAGACAACAATACATCACACAAAGCAGCCACAACAGTCAGTAAGGTAGAGACAACAATACATCACACAAAGCAGCCACAACAGTCAGTAAGGTAGAGACAACAATACATCACACAAAGCAGCCACAACAGTCAGTAAGGTAGAGACAACAATACATCACACAAAGCAGCCACAACAGTCAGTAAGGTAGAGACAACAATACATCACACAAAGCAGCCACAACAGTCAGTAGAGACAACAATACATCACACAAAGCAGCCACAACAGTCAGTAAGGTAGAGACAACAATACATCACACAAAGCAGCCACAACAGTCAGTAAGGTAGAGACAACAATACATCACACAAAGCAGCCACAACTGTCGGTGTGTCCATGATTGAGTCTTTGAATGAAGAGATTGAGATAAAACTGCCCAGTTTAAGTGTTTGTTGCAGCTCGTCCCAGTCGCTAGCTGCAGCGAACTGAAAAGAGGAGCGACTCAGGGATGTGTGTGCTTTGGGGACCTTTAACAGAATGTGACTGGCAGAACGGGTGTTGTATGTGGAGGATGAGGGCTGCAGTAGATATCTCAGATAGGGGGGAGTGAGGCCTAAGAGGGTTTTATAAATAAGCATCAACCAGTGTGTCTTGCGACGGGAATACAGAGATGACCAGTTTACAGAGGAGTACAGAGTGCAGTGATGTGTCCTATAAGGAGCATAAGGACCTAGATTAATATCCATCCTTGATTCAATTTGAACTCACTCTTCTGTCCACACGCTTTATCCTTTATGTTTACCACAAATGTTGTCCTTGTCTCCTGTTTATAATGCTTCAGATGGTCTTCATAAGCCTGTAGTCCAGTCAATTATTGAAGACCAGAAGTGGTATATACCATCATTGTAGTGATTGAGAATTCCTGAGGCAACTCTAGCTATGTCGGCCATGAGAAGGTTAAGGTGATATATGGCCAATATACCACGGCTAAAAGCTGTATCCAGGCACTCTGCATTGCATCGTACAAAAGAACAGCCCTTAGCCGTGGTATATTGGCCATATACCACACCCCCTCATGGCTTATTACTTAATTATAAACTGGTTGGTTTGAGCCCTGCATGCTGATTGGCTGACAGCTTTGGAATAGCAGACCGTATACCACGGGTATGACAAAACATGTTTTCACTGCTCGAATTACGTTGATAACCAGTTTATAATAGCAATAAGGCACCTCGGGGGTTTGTGGTATGTGGCCAATATACCACGGCTAAGGGCTGTGTCGAGACACGACACGATGCATCGTGCATAAGAGCAGCCCTTAGCCGTGATATATTGGCCATATACCACAAACCCCTCTTGGTTTAGTGCTCAATTCTAGTATTCCAATTCCTAATTCTGTGGATAAGGTCCACATGCAGTAACTTCTCTTTAACAGCAGGTGGAAGCACTATCCCTATACTGAGATAAGTGCTTGTCACTAGTTACCACTGCTACAAAGTCACATTTAGCTGTATCGTAAACATCAATTGGCTTTTTGGTCTTAATTTAAGGTTACGGTTAGGCATACAGTGTAACAGTGTATTTAAAATTAAGTTTAAGGGTAGGGTTAGGTTTAGGTTTAAAATCAAATTTTTAAGAAGATAAATTGTAGAAACTGGCGGGGTTTAGCCAAAATGATGACTTTGTGGCTATGGTAACTACTAACCTACCGCGTTAACCCACGTCACTTCCGCTCTGACTCTCCCAGCAGGAAGATGGCGGCTACTTCGAAAGAACACCGACTGTCCCAACATGTCTACGCTACTCTACAGGTAAATACTCAAGTTAACATACGGCAATCACTTCTGCTATAATTGAAAAATTAACCGTTATACTGTTAGCCAAACCGTAGCAAAGTTGAATGGCATTTTTCCTCGTGAAGGACAATGATGACCAGCTAGCTAGTTAACTGCCTAACGTCAACTAATGGCTCTAAACAAATGCCAACGTTTGTAGCAAGCCAATGATACGACCGTGTAGAGGGAAAACCTAGCGTTAGTAGTGTAAGTAGCTAACAAGCTACTTCGCATGTTTTTGTCATGTGAGTGAGGTAGATTGTCTCTCTCTCTCTATCTATATATATATAATATTGTGTGTGTACACCACAGACCCTGTCATGTTCCCTGGTGGAAGGTCTATATCTGCGTGAGGCTGACAGTATGCAGGAACTACTGTGTACTCCATCGCAACACCGCACCGACATACTGGCATGGATCTGTAGCAGGTAACACACTCAGTACTGCACTGATACTGGCATGGATCAATAGGTAGGAGGTACTACACCCTCAGCTGTTTGTGCAGCTGTTCCAGGGCGGTGTGAGTGGACGCCGGCAGGGGGGGTGTGAGTGGACGCCGGCAGGGGGTGTGAGTGGACGCCGGCAGGGGGTGTGAGTGGACGCCGGCAGGGGGTGTGAGTGGACGCCGGCGGGGGGTGTGAGTGGACGCCGGCAGGGGGTGTGAGTGGACGCCAGCAGGGGGGGTGTGAGTGGACGCCGGCAGGGGGGGGTGTGAGTGGACGCCGGCACCAAACTGATATACTTTCTCCCGGTGGACCAAGTGAGTGTTCATGTTTCAAGTGGGCTGATCTCTCTCTCTCTCTGCAGCATCTGTCCATCTCTCGGTAAGAAACTGCCCACACTCAGATCTAAAGACCCAATCTCCCTCAGCCAAGGTAAATATACATGCCTGGGTAAATTCCTATTGATTTCCAGCTAATGTTGATATGTCAGAAGGCGTTAGAGAAAGTGTGTCCTGTACATCATGTCCACCAGATGGTGTGCAGCACAATAAGGAGATGTTCACTGTCAACTTAACTGCTTCTGCTTACATACCGGTAAACATCAATATTTATTGTAACCTAATCTGTCTCTCTCAAAAAAAAAAAAAAAATTTTTTAGAATCAATGTCTCTCTCTCACCTAGAGCTGGCAGTGTTTGGCCAGGAGATGATGCTGTGTAGAACAGACGACCTGGACCTGATCACGGTATGAAGGAAGGAAGGAAGGAAGGAAGGAAGGAAGGAAGGAAGGAAGGAAGGAAGGGAGGAAGGGAGGGAGGGAAAGAAAGGAGAGAGGGATGTGAATTTTAAATTGTGATGCTTTACTTTGAATGTTATTTTGAGGCCAACAGCAATGTTTCCATCTTGCGGCAGGGTAGCCTAGTGGTTAGAGCGTTGTGCTAGTAACCAAAAGGTTGCAAGTTCGAATCCCTGAGCCAACAAGGTACAAATCTGTCGTTCTGCCGCTGAACAAGGCAGTTAACCCACTGTTCCCCTGAACAAGGCAGTTAACCCATCGTTCCCCTGAACAAGGCAGTTAACCCACCGTTCCCAGGCCGGTTGTTCTTAACTGACTTGCCTAGTTAAATAAAGGTGTGTATAACGTTCAGCGGTATATTATTCTGCTATATATTGTAACCGGCTGTATGCCTCCTCAGGGCCGGGCCTGCCCCCTGCGCCAGCTGTGGTTCCTGGAGCAGCTGCTTACTTTAGTGCCTGACTCCGTGGACAGCAGTGAGGACAGCAGGGCCGGAGGAGAGGGCCTACTGAAGGAACTCTTCTGTCCTGAAGCTCTGCCTCACCTGACACATGCTCTCACCCCTACTCTCAACCCCTGGCCCTCTGATATCAGGTACACACTCACCCCCTGGCCCTCCGACATCACCCCCTGGCCCTCTGACATCGCCCTCTGACATCACCCCCAGGCCCTCTGACATCACCCCCACACCAACCGCCTGGCCCTCTGACATCACCCCTGGCCCTCTGACATCACCCCTGGCCCTCTGACATCACCCCTGGCCCTCTGACATCACCCCCTGGCCCTCTGACATCACCCCGTGACCCTCTGACATCACCCCTGGCCCTCTGACATCACCCCCACACCAACCCCTGACCCTCTGACATCACCCCCACACCAACCCCCTGGCCCTCTGACATCACCCCTGGCCCTCAGACATCACCCCCACACCAACCCCTGGCCCACTAACATCAGGTACACACTCAACCCCCTGGCCCACTAACATCAGGTACACACTCAACCCCTGGCCCACTAACATCACCCCCACACTCAACCCCCTGGCCCACTAACATCACCCCCACACTCAACCCTGGCCCACTAACATCACCCCCACACCAACCCCTGGCCCACTGACATCACCCCCACACCAACCCCTGGCCCACTAACATCAGGTACACACTCAACCCCCTGGCCCACTAACATCAGGTACACACTCAACCCCTGGCCCACTAACATCACCCCCACACCAACCCCCTAGCCCACTAACATCACCCCCACACCAACCCCCTGGCCCACTAACATCACCCCCACACCAACCCCTGGCCCACTAACATCACCCCCACACCAACCACCTGGCCCACTAACATCACCCCCACACCAACCCCTGGCCCACTAACATCACCCCCACACCAACCCCTGGCCCACTGACATCACCCCCACACCAACCCCTGGCCCACTGACATCACCCCCACACCAACCCCCTGGCCCACTAACATCAGGTACACACTCAACCCCTGGCCCACTAACATCACCCCCACACCAACCTCCTGGCCCACTAACATCACCCCCACACCAACCCCTGGCCCACTGACATCACCCCCACACCAACCCCTGGCCCACTGACATCACCCCCACACCAACCCCTGGCCCACTAACATCAGGTACACACTCAACCCCCTGGCCCACTAACATCACCCCCACACCAACCCCTGGCCCACTAACATCACCCCCACACCAACCCCTGGCCCACTAACATCACCCCCACACCAACCCCTGGCCCACTGACATCACCCCCACACCAACCCCTGGCCCACTGACATCACCCCCACACCAACCCCCCTGGCCCACTAACATCAGGTACACACTCAACTCCCTGGCCCACTAACATCAGGTACACACCAACCCCCTGGCCCCTTGGACATGTTTTAGCTTCCGGCCCAGTACTAACTCACCTGACCTCTCTCCAGGGGTGCCAGGAAGGGTCAGAGGTCACTACCCAGCAGGTCGAGGGGCGAGGAGGTTGCTGATGTCACAGCCCTGCTGGAGTCCACTCACGCCGCCCTGGAACAGCTGCATGACCAGGTGAGAGGGGGTGTGTCTGATGTAATCCAGGGGAGAAGTTGTAATGATTTACGGTCACCTCCCAAATTATTGGCACCCTTGATAAGGATGAGAAGAAATTTACCTGACGAGGATAGGTGTCTAAATTGGCACCTGTTTTTAATGCTTTGTCCCCCCCTCCCCTTGTAATGATAACAGTACTGAGCCTAATGCTTTGTCTCCCCTTGTAATGATACCAGTACTGAGTCTAATGCTTTGTCTCCCCTTGTAATGATAACAGTACTGAGTCTAATGCTTTGTCTCCCCTTGTAATGATAACAGTACTGAGTCTAATGCTTTGTCTCCCCTTGTAATGATAACAGTACTGAGTCTAATGCTTTGTCTCCCCTTGTAATGATAACAGTACTGAGTCTAATGCTTTGTCTCCCCTTGTAATGATAACAGTACTGAGTCTAATGCTTTGTCTCCCCTTGTAATGATACCAGTACTGAGTCTCCCCTAATGCTTTGTCTGCTTTGTCCCTTGTAATGACACCAGTACTGAGTCTAATGCTTTGTCTCCCTTGTAATGATAACAGTACTGAGTCTAATGCTTTGTCTCCCCTTGTAATGATACCAGTACTGAGTCTAATGCTTTGTCTCCCCTTGTAATGATAACAGTACTGAGTCTAATGCTTTGTCTCCTCTTGTAATGATAACAGTACTGAGTCTAATGCTTTGTCTCCCTTGTAATGATAACAGTACTGAGTCTAATGCTTTGTCTCCCCTTGTAATGATAACAGTACTGAGTCTAATGCTTTGTCTCCCCTTGTAATGACACCAGTACTGAGTCTAATGCTTTGTCTCCCCTTGTAATGATAACAGTACTGAGTCTAATGCTTTGTCTCCCCTTGTAATGATAACAGTACTGAGCCTAATGCTTTGTCTCCCCTTGTAATGATAACAGTACTGAGTCTAATGCTTTGTCTCCCCTTGTAATGATAACAGTACTGAGTCTAATGCTTTGTCTCCCCTTGTAATGATAACAGTACTGAGTCTAATGCTTTGTCTCCCCTTGTAATGATACCAGTACTGAGTCTAATGCTTTGTCTCCCCTTGTAATGACACCAGTACTGAGTCTAATGCTTTGTCTCCCCTTGTAATGATAACAGTACTGAGTCTAATGCTTTGTCTCCCCTTGTAATGATAACAGTACTGAGTCTAATGCTTTGTCTCCCCTTGTAATGATAACAGTACTGAGTCTAATGCTTTGTCTCCTCTTGTAATGATAACAGTACTGAGTCTAATGCTTTGTCTCCTCTTGTAATGATAACAGTACTGAGTCTAATGCTTTGTCTCCCCTTGTAATGATAACAGTACTGAGTCTAATGCTTTGTCTCCCCTTGTAATGACACCAGTACTGAGTCTAATGCTTTGTCTCCCTTGTAATGATAACAGTACTGAGTCTAATGCTTTGTCTCCCCTTGTAATGATACCAGTACTGAGTCTAATGCTTTGTCTCCCTTGTAATGATAACAGTACTGAGTCTAATGCTTTGTCTCCCCTTGTAATGATAACAGTACTGAGTCTAATGCTTTGTCTCCCCCCCCTCCCTTGTAATGATACCAGTACTGAGTCTAATGCTTTGTCTCCCCTTGTAATGATACCAGTACTGAGTCTAATGCTTTGTCTCCCCTTGTAATGATAACAGTACTGAGTCTAATGCTTTGTCTCCCCTTGTAATGATACCAGTACTGAGTCTAATGCTTTGTCTCCCCTTGTAATGATAACAGTACTGAGTCTAATGCTTTGTCTCCCCTTGTAATGATAACAGTACTGAGTCTAATGCTTTGTCTCCCCTTGTAATGATACCAGTACTGAGTCTAATGCTTTGTCTCCCCTTGTAATGATACCAGTACTGAGTCTAATGCTTTGTCTCCCCTTGTAATGATAACAGTACTGAGTCTAATGCTTTGTCTCCCCTTGTAATGACACCAGTACTGAGTCTAATGCTTTGTCTCCTCTTGTAATGATACCAGTACTGAGTCTAATGCTTTGTCTCCCCTTGTAATGATAACAGTACTGAGCCTAATGCTTTGTCTCCCCTTGTAATGATAACAGTACTGAGTCTAATGCTTTGTCTCCCCTTGTAATGATAACAGTACTGAGTCTAATGCTTTGTCTCCCCTTGTAATGATAACAGTACTGAGCCTAATGCTTTGTCTCCCCTTGTAATGATAACAGTACTGAGTCTAATGCTTTGTCCCCCTCCCCTTGTAATGATAACAGTACTGAGTCTAATGCTTTGTCTCCCCTTGTAATGATACCAGTACTGAGTCTAATGCTTTGTCTCCCCTTGTAATGATACCAGTACTGAGCCTAATGCTTTGTCTCCCCTTGTAATGATAACAGTACTGAGCCTAATGCTTTGTCTCCCCTTGTAATGATACCAGTACTGAGCCTAATGCTTTGTCTCCCCTTGTAATGATAACAGTACTGAGTCTAATGCTTTGTCCCCCTCCCCTTGTAATGATAACAGTACTGAGCCTAATGCTTTGTCTCCCCTTGTAATGATAACAGTACTGAGTCTAATGCTTTGTCTCCCCTTGTAATGATACCAGTACTGAGTCTAATGCTTTGTCTCCCCTTGTAATGATACCAGTACTGAGTCTAATGCTTTGTCTCCCCTTGTAATGATACCAGTACTGAGTCTAATGCTTTGTCTCCCCTTGTAATGATACCAGTACTGAGTCTAATGCTTTGTCTCCCCTTGTAATGATAACAGTACTGAGTCTAATGCTTTGTCTCCCCTTGTAATGATAACAGTACTGAGTCTAATGCTTTGTCTCCCCTTGTAATGATACCAGTACTGAGTCTAATGCTTTGTCTCCCCTTGTAATGATAACAGTACTGAGTCTAATGCTTTGTCTCCCCTTGTAATGATACCAGTACTGAGTCTAATGCTTTGTCTCCCCTTGTAATGATAACAGTACTGAGTCTAATGCTTTGTCTCCCCTTGTAATGATAACAGTACTGAGTCTAATGCTTTGTCCCCCCCCTTGTAATGATAACAGTACTGAGCCTAATGCTTTGTCTCCCCTTGTAATGATAACAGTACTGAGTCTAATGCTTTGTCTCCCCTTGTAATGATACCAGTACTGAGTCTAATGCTTTGTCTCCCCTTGTAATGATACCAGTACTGAGTCTAATGCTTTGTCTCCCCTTGTAATGATAACAGTACTGAGGCTAATGCTTTGTCTCCCTTGTAATGATACCAGTACTGAGTCTAATGCTTTGTCTCCCCTTGTAATGATAACAGTACTGAGCCTAATGCTTTGTCTCCCCTTGTAATGATAACAGTACTGAGTCTAATGCTTTGTCTCCCCTTGTAATGATACCAGTACTGAGTCTAATGCTTTGTCTCCCCTTGTAATGATACCAGTACTGAGTCTAATGCTTTGTCTCCCCTTGTAATGATAACAGTACTGAGTCTAATGCTTTGTCTCCCTTGTAATGATACCAGTACTGAGTCTAATGCTTTGTCTCCCCTTGTAATGATACCAGTACTGAGTCTAATGCTTTGTCTCCCTTGTAATGATACCAGTACTGAGTCTAATGCTTTGTCTCCCCTTGTAATGATAACAGTACTGAGTCTAATGCTTTGTCTCCCCTTGTAATGATAACAGTACTGAGTCTAATGCTTTGTCTCCCCTTGTAATGATACCAGTACTGAGTCTAATGCTTTGTCTCCCCTTGTAATGATACCAGTACTGAGTCTAATGCTTTGTCTCCCCTTGTAATGATAACAGTACTGAGCCTTTTCTAGAATGTTGTCTGAGATTCTAGAACACAGTGGGAGGGATCTTAGACTATTACTCCATACAGAATCTCTCCAGATCCTTGTTATCCGTTGGCCATTGTAAAATGTTGATTTTTGTGGTCAATGAACCATTTCTGGGTGGATTTGATGTGTGCTTGGGGTTATTGTATTTCTGGAAGATCCACTTGAAGTCAATTTTCAGCCTCCTAGCAGAGGAAACCAGGTTTTTGCTAAAAATGTCCTTGTACTGGTAAAGTTGATGATGGCGTTGACGGTTCTCCAGTTCAGTTCGTCTTTAACCTGAGATTTAAGTTTTGTTCAATTTCATCCATAAGAATTTTTAGGAGTGCCAATCATTTAAAAACAACTTTGAGATAAAAAAGTGTTACTTGTTTCAACAAAATCTTCCACTGTGTATTAGTATGAAATGCTTGTCTTACCATTTTTTTCTGAGCATGCAATGTAGCTCAGTATTTGTATTTTATACATATTATAAATCATTTATTTGTTGCTTATTTTTTATTGAGGGTGTCAATAATTATGGAGGTGGAATGATTTGTTTTACCTACAGTGCCTTCAGTGTTCATACCCCTCGACTTATTCCACATTTTACAGGCTGAATTCAAAATCGATTAAATAGATTTGAAAAAGAATACCCCATATTGACAATTGAAACATGTTTTTAGAAATGCTTTTAAATGGATTGAAAATGAAATACAGAAATCTGATTTACGTAAGTATTCACACCCCTGAGTCAATACGTGTTAGAATCGCCTTTGGCAGTGATTACAGCTGGGAGTCTTTCTGGGTAAGACCCTGAGTCAATACGTGTTAGAATCGCCTTTGGCAGCGATTACAGAAGTGAGTCAGTAAGAGCTCTGCACACCTGGATTGTACAATATTTGCACATAATTATTTTCAAAATTCTTCAAGCTCTGTGAAGTTATTGATCATTGCTAGACAGACATTTTCAGGCTTTACCATAGCAACATTCAATGTTATCTTGGTAAGTGACTCCAGTGTATGTTGGGTCTTGTGTTTAAAGTTATTGTCTTGCTGAAAGGTGAATTAATCTCCCAGTGTCTGTTGGAAAGCAGACTGAACCAGGTTTTCCTCTAGGATTTGTCCAGTGCTTAGCTCTGTTCCGTTTTATTTTTATCCTAAAAAATCCCTAGTCCTTGCCGATGACAAGCATACCCACCACCATGCTTGATATGAAGAGTGGTACTCAGTGATGTGTTGTGTTGGATTTGCCCCAAACATAATGCTTTGTATTCAGGACAAAAAGTTAATCTCAATTTTTTTTACTTTAGTGCAGGATGCATGCTTGGAATATTTTTATTCTGTACAGGCTTCCTTCTTTTCACTCTGTCATTTAGGTTAGTATTGTGGAGTACAGTGGGGCAAAAAAGTATTTAGTCAGCCACAAATTGTGCATGTTCTCCCACTTAAAAAGATGAGAGGCCTGTAATTTTCATCATAGGTACAATTCAACTATGACAGACAAAATTAGAAAAAAAATCCAGAAAATCACATTGTAGGATTTTTTATGAATTTATTTGCAAATTATGGTGGAAAATAATATGGTATTTGGTCAATAACAAAAGTTTATCTCAATACTTTGTTATATACCCTTTGTTGGCAATGACAGAGGTCAAACGTTTTCTGTACGTCTTCACAAGGTTTTCACACACTGTTGCTGGTATTTTGGCCCATTCCTCCATGCAGATCTCCTCTAGAGCAGTGATGCTTTGGGGCTGTTGCTGGGCAACACGGACTTTCAACTCCCTCCAAAGATTTTCTATGGGGTTGAGATCTGGAGACTGGCTAGGCCACTCCAGGACCTTGAAATGCCACTCCTTCGTTGCCCGGGCGGTGTGTTTGGGATCATTGTCATGCTGAAAGACCCAGCCACGTTTGATCTTCAATGCCCTTGCTGATGGAAGGCTTTGTTACCTTGGTCCCAGCTTTCTGCAGGTCATTCACTAGGTCCCCCCGTGTGGTTCTGGGATTTTTGAATCATTTGAATCATTTTGACCCCGCGGGGTGAGATCTTGCGTGGAGCCCCAGATCGAAGGAGATTATCAGTGGTCTTGTATGTCTTCCATTTCCTAATAATTGCTTCCACAGTTGATTTATTCAAACCAAGCTGCTGACCTATTGCAGATTCAGTCTTCCCAGCCTGGTGCAGGTCTACAATTTTGTTTCTGGTGTCCTTTGACAGCTCTTTGGTCTTGGTCATAGTGGAGTTTGGAGTGTGACTGTTTGAGGTTGTGGACAGGTGTCTTTTATACTGATAACAAGTTCAAACAGGTGCCATTAATACAGGTAACGAGTGGAGGACAGAGGAGCCTCTTAAAGAGAGCCAGAAATCTTGCTTGTTTGTAGGTGACCAAATTCTTATTTTCCACCAACATTTGCAAATAAATTCATTAAAAATCCTACAATGTGATTTTCTGGATTATTTTTCTCATTTTGTCCGTCATAGTTGAAGTGTACCTTTGATGAAAATTACAGGCCTCTCATCTTTTTAAGTGGGAGAACTTGCACAATTGGTGGCTGACTAAATACTTTTTTGCCCCACTGTATCTACCTCCATCACTCCTGCCACCTTCCCCTATACATATCTACCTCCATCACTCCAGTATCCCTGTCTCCTTCCCCTATACATATCTACCTCCATCACTCCAGTATCCCTGTCTCCTTCCCCCTATACATATCTACCTCCATCACTCTAGTATCCCTGTCTCCTTCCCCCTATACATATCTACCTCCATCACTCTAGTATCCCTGTCTCCTTCCCCTATACATATCTACCTCCATCACTCTAGTATCCCTGTCTCCTTCCCCCTATACATATCTACCTCCATCACTCTAGTATCCCTGTCTCCTTCCCCCTATACATATCTACCTCCATCACTCTAGTATCCCTGTCTCCTTCCCCCTATACATATCTACCTCCATCACTCTAGTATCCCTGTCTCCTTCCCCTATACATATCTACCTCCATCACTCCAGTATCCCTGTCTCCTTCCCCCTATACATATCTACCTCCATCACTCCAGTATCCCTGTCTCCTTCCCCCTATACATATCTACCTCCATCACTCCAGTATCCCTGTCTCCTTCCCCCTATACATATCTACCTCCATCACTCTAGTATCCCTGTCTCCTTCCCCCTATACATATCTACCTCCATCACTCCAGTATCCCTGTCTCCTTCCCCCTATACATATCTACCTCCATCACTCCAGTATCCCTGTCTCCTTCCCCCTATACATATCTACCTCCATCACTCCAGTATCCCTGTCTCCTTCCCCCTATACATATCTACCTCCATCACTCCAGTATCCCTGTCACCTTCCCCTATACATATCTACCTCCATCACTCTAGTATCCCTGTCTCCTTCCCCCTATACATATCTACCTCCATCACTCTAGTATCCCTGTCTCCTTCCCCCTATACATATCTACCTCCATCACTCTAGTATCCCTGTCTCCTTCCCCCTATACATATCTACCTCCATCACTCTAGTATCCCTGTCTCCTTCCCCCTATACATATCTACCTCCATCACTCCAGTATCCCTGTCTCCTTCCCCCTATACATATCTACCTCCATCACTCCAGTATCCCTGTCTCCTTCCCCCTATACATATCTACCTCCATCACTCCAGTATCCCTGTCTCCTTCCCCCTATACATATCTACCTCCATACCTCCATCACTCCAGTATCCCTGTCTCCTTCCCCTATACATGCAGATTCCATTTCCTAGGCAATTTTGTTTCTGGTATCTACCTCCATCACTCCAGTATCCCTGTCTCCTTCCCCTATACATATCTACCTCCATACCTCCATCACTCCAGTATCCCTGTCTCCTTCCCCCTATACATATCTACCTCCATCACTCCAGTATCCCTGTCTCCTTCCCCCTATACATATCTACCTCCATACCTCCATCACTCCAGTATCCCTGTCTCCTTCCCCCTATACATATCTACCTCCATCACTCCAGTATCCCTGTCTCCTTCCCCCTATACATATCTACCTCCATCACTCCAGTATCCCTGTCTCCTTCCCCTATACATATCTACCTCCATCACTCTAGTATCCCTGTCTCCTTCCCCCTATACATATCTACCTCCATCACTCCAGTATCCCTGTCTCCTTCCCCCTATACATATCTACCTCCATCACTCTAGTATCCCTGTCTCCTTCCCCCTATACATATCTATCTATCTCATTTTTGCCCCACTGTAACTGCAAAGTTGTTGAACCATCCTCAGTTCAATCACAGCTATTAAACTCTGTTTTAAAGTCCCTACTGGCCTATTAAACTCTGTTTTAAAGTCCCTACTGGCCTATTAAACTCTGTTTTAAAGTCCCTACTGGCCTATTAAACTCTGTTTTAAAGTCCCTACTGGCCTATTAAACTCTGTTTTAAAGTCCCTACTGGCCTATTAAACTCTGTTTTAAAGTCCCTACTGGCCTATTAAACTCTGTTTTAAAGTCCCTACTGGCCTATTAAACTCTGTTTTAAAGTCCCTACTGGCCTATTAAACTCTGTTTTAAAGTCCCTACTGGCCTATTAAACTCTGTTTTAAAGTCCCTACTGGCCTATTAAACTCTGTTTTAAAGTCCCTACTGGCCTATTAAACTCTGTTTTAAAGTCCCTACTGGCCTATTAAACTCTGTTTTAAAGTCCCTACTGGCCTATTAAACTCTGTTTTAAAGTCCCTACTGGCCTCATGGCGAAATCCCTGAGCGGTTTCCTTCCTCTCAGCTGAGTTAGGAAGGACGTCTATCTTTGTAGTGACTGGATGTATTGATACACCATCCAAAGTGTAATAATAACTTCACCATGATCAAAGGGATATTCAATGTCTGCTACTTTATTTTCACCCATCTACCAATAGCAGCCCTTTGCAAGACAATGGAAAATCTCCCTGGTCTTTGTGGTTGAATCTGTGTTTGGAATTCACTGCTCTACTGAAGAACTTTACAATTATCTGTATGTGTGGGGTACAGAGATGAGGTAGTCATTCAAAAATCATGTTAAACACTATTATTGCACACAGTGAGTCCATGTAACTTATTATGTGACTTGTTAAGCAAACTTTTACTCCTGAAACATGCAGCAATTTAAAAGATTTGACTGAGTTACAGTTCAAATAAGGAAATCAGTCCATTGAAATACATTCATTAGACCCTAATCTATGGATTTCACATGATGGGAATACAGATGTGCATCTGGTGGTCACAGATACCTTAACAAAAAGGTAGGGGCCTGGATCAGAAAACCAGTCAGTATCTGGTGTGACCACCATTTGCATTATGACACATCTTCTTCACATAGTTGATCAGGCTGTTGCCTGTGGAATGTTGTCCCACTCCTCTTCAAGGGCTGTGTGAAGTAGCTGGATATTGGCGGGAACTGGAACACGCTGTCATACACGTCGATCCAGAGCATCCCAAACATGATGACTATGCAGCCATAGAGAAACTGGGATGTTTTCAGCTTCCAGGAATTACAGATCCTTGCAACACGGGGTCGTGTATTATCACGCTGAAACAAGAGGGGATGGCGGCGGATGAATGACGCGGGATGAATGGGGCCCCAGGATCTCGTCACGTTTTCTCTGTGCATTCAAATTGTCGTCGATTTTTAAAATGCAATTGTGTTCATTGTCCGTAGCCTGCCCATTCCATAACCCCACTGCAACCATGGGGCACTCTGTTCACAACGATGACATCAGCAAGCCACTCGCCCACACGACGCTGTCTGATATCGGCCCGGTACAGTTGAAACGGGGATTCATCTGGGAAGAGCACACTTCTCCAGCGTGCCAGTGGCCGTCGAAGGTGAGCATTTTCCCACTGAAGTCGGTTACGACGCTGAACTGCAGTCAGGTCAAGACCCTGGTGAGGACGACGAGCACGCAGATTTCTGACCGTTTGTGCAGAAGTTCTTTGGTTGTACAAACCCACAGTTTCATCAGCTGTCCGGGTGGCTGGTCTCAGACGATCACGCAGATGAAGAAACCGAATGTGAAGGTCCTAGGCTGGTGTGGTCTTTAGTTGTGAGGCCGGTCGGACGTACTGCCAAATTCTCTAAAACAACGTTGGAGGCGGCTTGTGGTAGAGAAATTAAAATAAAATTCTACTATAACAGCTCTGGTGGACATTCATGCAATCCAGCATGCCAATTCTACGCTCCCTCGAGGCTTGAGACATCTGTGGCATTGTGTTGTGTGACAACTGCACATTTTATAGTGTCCTTTTATTTTTCCTCCAGCACAAGGTGCAACTGTGTAATGATCGTGCTGTTTAGTCATCTTCTTGATATGCCACACCTGTCAGATAGATAGCCAAGATAATCTAAGGAGAAATGCTCACTAACAGGGATGTAAGAGGAATAAACCTTTTGTGCGTGTGGAAAATTTCTGTGTTCTTTTATCTCAGATCATGAAACATGGGACCAACACTTCATGTTGTATTTAGAGTTTTGTTCAGTATAGTTACAGGTTACAGTTACAGGCTTTCCATAACTAAGGGCTTGAATACTTATTGACTCAAGACATTTCAGCTTTTCATTTTTTATTGATTTGTACAAACTTCAAAAAACAATTCCACTTTGACATTGTTGTATTGTGTGTAGATCAGTGACACAACATCAATGTAATCCATTTTAAATTCAGACTAACACAACAAAATGTGGACAAAGTCAAGGGGGTGAATACTTCCTGTACCTCTTGTTGCTCTATATCAGACCTCTTCTAAACTATAAATATAACTTGTAGAACACTTTTGAATAAAACAATAATTTTCTCTCCCAGTGTGTGTTCCTGCGTGGTGAGGAGGCCAGTCCTAGCCGGTTCTCTGTGTGCGCGTTACGCGTAGCTGTGTCTGATCTGGCCCAGATGATGAGTGTGTTCAGCCGTGTGTACGACACGGACTTCAGATCCTACTGCAGCAGAGACCCTCCCAGCCTCAGATCACACACACACATCTTCAGCACTGTCCATAGGCTGCTCAACGCCTGCAACACGGTACACACACATCGTCTCTGTGTTCCTCTGAGGGCTGACTGTGTTTTCATAGCATCTCTCTCTTTGTGTGTTAATTATTATAGAAAGCATCCCTCTGTTTGAGCTAGTTGCATTCCATGCTAAGTAATTAAAATACTACAAAATGTCTGTCTCTAGGAGCTAGAGGTCCTGCAGCAGGTATCAGAGGTGTCTGTATGTCTGTCTGACACGGTGAATGAGGTACACTCGGACCCTTGCTACTGGAGTCACGGACACAAACGCACCCTCTGTGAGTATATACACACAGACCCTCGCCTTCACAAACACACCCTCTGTGAGTATATACACACAGACCCTCGCCTTCACAAACACACCCTCTGTGAGTATATATACACAGACCCTCGCCTTCACAACCACACCCTCTGTGAGTATATACACACAGACCCTCGCCTTCACAAACACACACCCTCTGTGAGTATATACACACAGACCCTCTGCCATACATATATACATACAGTACCAGTCAAAGGCTTGGACACACCTACTCATTCAAGGGTTTTTCTTTATTTGTACTATTGTCTACATTGTAGAATAATAGTGAAGACATCAAAACTAGGAAATAACACATGGAATCATGTAGTAACCCAAAAAGTGGAGGAGGTGTGTAGAGGTGTTTGCTGGTGACACTCAGGGATTCATTTAGAATCTCAAGGCACAATTAACCAATTCCACAGAACTATGCCATGATGTGGACTGCTGTTTCTCTTTGCTTATTTCAGATGTTCTTGCCATAGTATGGACTTGGTCTTTTACCAAATAGGGATATCTTCTGTATACCACCCCGACCTCGTCACAACACAACTGATTGGCTCAAACGCATTAAGAAGGAAAGAAATGCCACAAATGAACTTTTAACAAGGCACACCTGTTTATTGAAATGCATTCCAGGTGACTACCTCATGAAGCTGGTTGACAGAATGCCAAGAGTGTGCAAAGCTGTCAAGGCAAAGGGTAGCTATTTAGTTGCACATGTTATTTCATAGTTTTGATGTCTTCACTATTATTCTACAATGTAGAAAATAGTCACGATAAAGAAAAACCCTTGAATGAGTAGGTGTCCAACCTTTTGACTGGTAGTGTATTTACAGTTGAAGTTGAAAGTTTACATACACCTTAGCCAACTACATTTAAACTCAGTTTTTCACAATTCCTGACATTTAATTCTAGTAAAACTTCCCTGTCTTAGGTCAGTTAGGATCACCACTTTATTTTAAGAATGTGAAATGTCAGAATAATAGTAGAGAATGATATATTTCAGCTTTGATTTATTTCATCACATTCCCAGTTGGTCAGAAGTTTACATACACTCAGTTAGTATTTGGTATCATTGCCTTTTAAATTGTTTAACTTGGGTCAAATGTTCCAGGTAGCCTTCCACAAGCTTTCAATAATAAGTTGGGTGAATTTTGGCCCATTCCTACTGACAGATCTGATGTAACTGAGTCGGGTTTGTAGGCCTCCTTGCTCACACACGCTTTTTCAGGTCTGCCCACAAATTTTCTATAGGATTGAGGTCAGGGCTTTGTGATGGTCACTCCAATACAATGACTTTGTTGCCATTTTGCCACAACTTTGCAAGTATGCTTGGGGTCCTTGTCCATTTGGAAGACTCATTTGCAACTAAGCTTCAACTTCCTGACTGATGTCTTGAGATGTTGCTTCAATATATCCACAATTTTCCTCCCTCATGATGCCATCTATTTTGTGAAGTGCACCAGTCCCTCCTGCAGCAAAGCACCCCCACAACATGATGCTGCCACCCCCGTGCTTCACGGTTGGGATGGTGTTCTTCGGCTTGCAAGCCTCCCCCTTTTTCCTACAAACATAACGATGTTCATTATGGTCAAACAGTTCTATTTTTGTTTCATCAGACCAGAGGACATTTCTCCAAAAAGTACGATCTTTGTCCCCATGTGCAGTTGCAAACCGTAGTCTGGCTTTTTTATGGCGGTTTTGGAGCAGTGGCTTCTTCCTTGCTGAGCGGCCTTTCAGGTTATGTCGATATAGGACTCGTTTTTACTGTGGATATAGATATTTTTGTACCTGTTTCCTCCAGCATCTTCACAAGGTCCTTTGCTGCTGTTCTGGGATTGATTTGCACTTTTCGCACCAAAGTATGTTCATCTCTAGGAGACAGAACGCGTCTCCTTCCTGAGCGGTGTGACGGCTGCGTGGTCCCATGGTGTTTATACTTGCGTACTGTTGTTTGTACAGATGAACGTGGTACCTTCAGGTGTTTGGAAATTGCTCCCAAGGATGAACCAGACTTGTGGAGGTCTTGGCTGATTTCTTTTGATTTTCCCATGATGTCCATTAAAGAGGCACTGAGTTTGACGGTAGGCCTTGAAATACATCCACAGGTACACCTCTAATGGACTCTAATTATGTCAATTAGCCTATCAGAAGCTTCTAAAGCCATGGCATAATTTTCTGGAATTGTCCAAGCTGTTTAAAGGCACAGTCAATTTAGTGTATGTAAACTTCTGACCCACTGGAATTGTGATACGGTGAATTATAAGTGAAATAATCTGTCTGTAAACAATTGTTGGAAAAATGACTTGTGTCATGCACAAAGTAGATGTCCTAACCGACTTGCCAAAACCATAGTTTGTTAACAAGAAATGTGTGGAGTGGTTGAAAAACTAGTTTTAATGACTCCAATCTAAGTGAATGTAAACTTCTGACTTCAACTGTATATTGTTGTTGAAGTTGACTGTGTGATTTTGTGTTACAGCCACCCAGTTGGAGGACCTTACCAAGAGATACACGGAGTTCCTTTCTCTTCACCACGGAACGGATAGCAAACCGCTAACCGAACCCTGAACTCCAGACTGAAGCTAGCAGGCTACCGCTAACCGAACCCTAAACTCTACAGACAACTATTAGCTTGCTACTGCTAACTCTCCATGATCACCACATGCATTTCAATGCTACGGTTGTTCTAGTATCAGTGCTAACTGTGTAACTGTTACTAGGGCAGTAGGCACATCATTATCTAGCTTGGCTTTCCATGTTCCCATCTTAGTTTTTAAAAATGTTACAATACACTTTCTCAACACCAGAACTGCAGACAACATTGTTTTATGTTGTCTGTGTGTGATATTTGTCTCTCTTGGTTGCACCGGGTCTCTTGAAAAAAATATTTTATCGTTACTAACCTGGATAAATAAAGGTTACTAGTTTCTGAAGTCCCATTTTATACTTATTTAACTAGGCAAGTCAGTTAAGAACAAATTCTTATTTTCAATGACGGCCTAGGAACAGTGGGTTAACTGCCTGTTCAGGGGCAGAACGACAGAGTTTTACCTTGTCAGCTCAGGGCTTCAATCTATAGATAGTGAGGTCCATAAGGGTTACTTCACTAGAATTCAATGTGCCAGATTGTGAGGTCCATAAGGGTTACTTCACTAGAATTCAATGTGCCAGATAGTGAGGTCCATAAGGGTTACTACACTAGAATTCAATGTGAGGTCCATAAGGGTTACTACACTAGAATTCAATGTGAGGTCCATAAGGGTTACTACACTAGAATTCAATTCAATGTGAGGTCCATAAGGGTTACTTCACTAGAATTCAATGTGCCAGATAGTGAGGTTCATAAGGGTTACTACACTAGAATTCAATGTGCCAGATAGTGAGGTCCATAAGGGTTACTTCACTAGAATTCAATGTGCCAGATAGTGAGGTCCATAAGGGTTACTTCACTAGAATTCAATGTGCCAGATAGTGAGGTCCATAAGGGTTACTTCACTAGAATTCAATGTGAGGTCCATAAGGGTTACTTCACTAGAATTCAATGTGCCAGATAGTGAGGTCCATAAGGGTTACTTCACTAGAATTCAATGTGCCAGATAGTGAGGTTCATAAGGGTTACTTCACTAGAATTCAATGTAGCAGATAGTGAGGTTCATAAGGGTTACTTCACTAGAATTCAATGTGCCAGATAGTGAGGTTCATAAGGGTTACTTCACTAGAATTCAATGTGAGGTCCATAAGGGTTACTTCACTAGAATTCAATGTGCCAGATAGTGAGGTCCATAAGGGTTACTACACTAGAAATCTTTAACATACTATGAATAGTCAGTGTTTCTACCACGGAACTGCGGCTCAATTTATATCTCTCTCTCTCTCACACACACACACACACACACACACGTCACTCTGTTTTCATGAATACATAATCTGTCTCTATAAGTGTTAAACATCCAAAATATTTTCAGGAAATGAAGCTCAGGCACCAAGGAGAAAAGATACTAGCTAGCACACAGATGGCATGTGTGTGTAACATACGTTGCATAGTTTATTTTCTAAAAAGTACATTTACAAAAATACACTGCAATTTGACATACCAGGTATCAAGCAGAAATGGACTTAAAAAATACAAATAATTTAGGTGCCCATCAATATTACACATTTACAGTATCACCATCCCCCCCTCATGATGCCATCTATTTTGTGAAGTGCACCAGTTCCTCCTTCAGCAAAGCACCCCCACAACATGATGCTGCAAACCCCGTGCTTCACGGTTGGGATGGTTTTCTTCAGCTTTGCAAGCCTCCCCCTTTTTCCTCCAAACAAAACGATCGTCATTATGGCCAAACAATTATATCTTTGTTTCATCAAACCAGAGATCTACAATTTTTTTTCTGAGGTCTTTGCTGATTTCTTTTGGTTTTCCCATGATGTCAAGAAAAGAGGCACTGAGTTTGAAGGTAGGCCTTGAAATACATCCACAGGTACACCTCTGATAGGCTAATTGACATCATTTGAGTCAATCAGAAGCTTCTAAAGCCATTACATAATTTTCAGGAATTTAAGTAAGAAGTGGGTATTGGTCTGAAGCCGAAAAATATAGTAAATTCAGGAGCACCACAATGCCTATTCCACCCATGCTCTACCAAGGTTTACCAGCACCACGATGCCTACTCCACCCATGCTCTACCAAGCTTTTACAGCCCCACAATGCCTACTCCACCCATGCTTTACCAAGGTTTTACAGCACCACAACGCCTACTCCACCCATGCTCTACCAAGGTTTACCAGCACCACAATGCCTATTCCACCCATGCTCTACCAAGGTTTTACAGCCCCACAATGCCTACTCCACCCATGCTCTACCAAGGTTTTACAGCACAGATTCAAACCTTGTGAATGTCCTTTTTACAGCTTCAGACCTACTTCTCACTTAAAACTTTGTTTTTTGTTTTGAGATTCCCTGGTTTTTACACTGGAAGGTGATTTTCTTTATAAAAAAAAGTGCATTATACAACATTTCATTACATTAACCAAGTCTGCCATTGGCAGGTCTACTGTAAACTTAATTTGGCCTCTGTCAAAAGGTCTAGGCCTTAATGACACAGGTGGTGTGCTCCTTTGCACCCCATTATTTCTCTCTCTACTTTGCACATTCTTCCACTGCAAATCAACCATTCCAGTGTTTTACTTGCTATATTGTATTTACTTTGCCACCATGGCCTTTTTTTTGCCTTTACCTCCCTTATCTCACCTCATTTGCTCACATCGTATATAGGCTTGTTTATACTGTATTATTGTATTTACTTTGCCACCATGGCCATTTTTTTGCCCTTACCTCCCTTCTCACCTCGATGCTCACATCGTATATAGACTTGTTTATACTGTATTATTGACTATGTCTGTTTTATTCCATGTGTAAATCTGTGTCGTTGTATGTGTCGAACTGCTTTGCTTTATCTTGGCCAGGTCGCAGTTGTAAATGAGAACTTGTTCTCAACTTCCCTACCTGGTTAAATAAAGGTGTTCTCAACTTCCCTACCTGGTTAAATAAAGGAGAAATAAAATAAATACAAATATATTAAGGTAAAATCCTGTAGTATTGGCCTGGATATATTGATGATATTGGCCGGTGATACGGTAAAATCCTGTAGTATTGGCCTGGATATTGATGATACGGTAAAAAAATCCTGTAGTATTGGCCTGGATATATGATGTAAAATCCTGAGTATTGGCCTGGATATTGATGAACGGTAAAATCCTGTAGTATTGGCCTGGATATTGATGATACGGTAAAATCCTGTAGTATGATGATACGGTAAAATCCTGTAGTATTGGCCTGGATATTGATGATACGGTAAAATCCTGTAGTATTGGCCTGGATATTGATGATACGGTAAAATCCTGTAGTATTGGCCTGGATATTGATGATACGGTAAAATCCTGTAGTATTGGCCTGGATATTGATGATACGGTAAAATCCTGTAGTATTGGCCTGGATATTGATGATACGGTAAAATCCTGTAGTATTGGCCTGGATATTGATGATACGGTAAAATCCTGTAGTATTGGCCTGGATATTGTGATACGGTAAAATCCTGTAGTATTGGCCTGGATATTGATGATACGGTAAAATCCTGTAGTATTGGCCTGGATATTGATGATACGGTAAAATCCTGTAGTATTGGCCTGGATATTGATGATACGGTAAAATCCTGTAGTATTGGCCTGGATATTGATTATGTTTATGCTATGACAAGGCAAAGGTTGCAAATTATTTTAACACAGTTGTCGTGGAAATTTCCTCTATTTACCAAATCATGAGCGCAAACCACACACAAGTCAGAGTTAGTTCTCAAAGTCCATCTTTAATTATATGAGCTCTATCACAACCCTGTGACTCTCAGATCAATTCAGTGTCTATCAATGAATTCTCTGAGAGCCCCCCACACATTGCAGCTGAGTTCCTATAATAGCAAAAAAAACACATAGTCAGACAGCATAGACACAATAAATTGTTCAGCTTTGTCTCCTTACTCAAACCCAGAACCATAAACCAATCCTCCATATCAACAGGCATATATCAAATTGTCATTTAGATACAACCAATTCTAAATACAACCAATCCTGGACAAGCTCACGGGGAGCATAGAATGATTCCAGACACTGCCATCCTCCTCTCCCCGATGGGAAAAGTAGGGAGTGACTGGAGCAAAAGATATGTTTACACATGATGATACTTTGACCTCTCCCCTCTCTGCGGCCCATGCAACTTAGTCCTGACAGAGAACAGATAACTGCCAATGGCCACCACTATAGTACAACAAAATACATTCTGATGAGAAATAACTCATCAGAATATGATGAAAATAAAACATCTTATCTCTGTTACCCACCAATTCTGACTATTCCCCAACACAGTTTTAACCACTCTCAGCCTCATCTCTGGTTAAGAAGTTACCCACCTTCTCTGGACACTATGGTCAGTCTTTATTATCAACTTGTACCACATCAAAGGATCACTAATGATTAGTTTGAGCTGTGACAGAGGAGGAGACAGAGGACAACGTTGCCAATCTACTATGCTTGATGAGCACCAACAAAGCAACTGGGCTGGATAACCTTCCTGCAAGATTCATAAAGGATAGTCCTCTTTCTATTAGCAGTGGTCAATTCCCCAAGGATCTCAAAACAGCCTGGTTTCACTCCACAAGAAGAGCAGTAAAACAATTGTAGGAAACTACAGGCCTGTGTCAAACCTCAGAACCTCATCCAAAGTTGTTGAGAGACGAGTTTGTAATCAACTTGAGGGATACCTTCTGGAGAACAGTCTTTTTATGAACTCCAGTCTGGCTCTGTGAACTCCAGTCTGGCTCTGTGAACTCCAGTCTGGCTCTGTGAACTCCAGTCTGGTTCTATGAACTCCAGTCTGGCTCTATAAACTCCAGTCTGGCTCTGTGAACTCCAGTCTGGCTCTGTGAACTCCAGTCTGGCTCTGTGAACTCCAGTCTGGCTCTTTGAACTCCAGTCTGGTTCTGTGAACTCCAGTCTGGTTCTGTGAACGCCAGTCTGGCTCTGTGAAATAGGTCCACAGACGATGCAATCTCAACCACACTGCACACTGCCCTAACCCATCTGGACAAGAGGAATACCTATGTGAGAATGCTGTTCATCGACTACAGCTCGGCATTCAACACCATAGTACCCTCCAAGCTCGTCATCAAGCTCGAGACCCTGGGTCTCGACCCCGCCCTGTGCAACTGGGTACTGGACTTCCTGACGGGCCGCCCCCAGGTGGTGAGGGTAGGCAACAACATCTCCTCCCCGCTGATCCTCAACACTGGGGCCCCACAAGGGTGCGTTCTGAGCCCTCTCCTGTACTCCCTGTTCACCCACGACTGCGTGGCCACGCACGCCTCCAACTCAATCATCAAGTTTGCGGACGACACAACAGTGGTAGGCTTGATTACCAACAACGACGAGACGGCCTACAGGGAGGAGGTGAGGGCCCTCGGAGTGTGGTGTCAGGAAAATAACCTCACACTCAACGTCAACAAAACTAAGGAGATGATTGTGGACTTCAGGAAACAGCAGAGGGAACACCCCCTATCCACATCGATGGAACAGTAGTGGAGAGGGTAGCAAGTTTTAAGTTCCTCGGCATACACATCACAGACAAACTGAATTGGTCCACTCACACAGACAGCATCGTGAAGAAGGCGCAGCAGCGCCTCTTCAACCTCAGGAGGCTGAAGAAATTCGGCTTGTCACCAAAAGCACTCACAAACTTCTACAGATGCACAATCGAGAACATCCTGGCGGGCTGTATCACCGCCTGGTACGGCAACTGCTCCGCCCTCAACCGTAAGGCTCTCCAGAGGGTAGTGAGGTCTGCACAACGCATCACCGGGGGCAAACTACCTGCCCTCCAGGACACCTACACCACCCGATGTTACAGGAAGGCCATAAAGATCATCAAGGACATCAACCACCCGAGCCACTGCCTGTTCACCCCGCTATCATCCAGAAGGCGAGGTCAGTACAGGTGCATCAAAGCTGGGACCGAGAGACTGAAAAACAGCTTCTATCTCAAGGCCATCAGACTGTTAAACAGCCACCACTAACATTGAGTGGCTGCTGCCAACACACTGACACTGACTCAACTCCAGCCACTTTAATAATGGGAATTGATGGGAAATGATGTAAATATATCACTAGCCACTTTAAACAATGCTACCTTATATAATGTATACATACCCTACATTATTCATCTCATATGCATACGTATATACTGTACTCTATATCATCGACTGCATCCTTATGTAATACATGTATCACTAGCCACTTTAACTATCCCACTTTGTTTACATACTCATCTCATATGTATATACTGTACTCGATATCAGCTACTGTATCTTGCCTATGCTGCTCTGTACCATCACTCATTCATATATCCTTATGTACATATTCTTTATCCCCTTACACTGTGTATAAGACAGTAGTTTTGGAATTGTTAGTTAGATTACTTGTTGGTTATTACTGCATTGTCGGAACTAGAAGCACAAGCATTTCGCTACACTCGCATTAACATCTGCTAACCATGTGTATGTGACAAATAAAATTTGATTTGATTTGATTTGAACTCCAGTCTGGCTCTATGAACTCCAGTCTGGCTCTATGAACTCCAGTCTGGCTCTGTGAACTCCAGTCTGGCTCTGTGAACTCCAGTCTGGCTCTGTGAACTCCAGTCTGGCTCTGTGAACTCCAGTCTGGCTCTGTGAACTCCAGTCTGGTTCTGTGAACTCCAGTCTGGCTCTATGAACTCCATTGAACTCCAGTCTGGCTCTATGAATTACAGTCTGGCTCTATGAATTACAGTCTGGCTCTGTGAACTCCAGTCTGGCTCTGTGAACTCCAGTCTGGCTCTATGAACTACAGTCTGGCTCTATGAATTACAGTCTGGCTCTGTGAACTCCAGTCTGGCTCTGTGAACTCCAGTCTGGCTCTATGAATTACAGTCTGGCTCTATGAATTACAGTCTGGCTCTGTGAACTCCAGTCTGGCTCTGTGAACTCCAGTCTGGCTCTGTGAACTCCAGTCTGGCTCTGTGAACTCCAGTCTGACTCTATGCACTCCAGGCTGGCTTTAGAACAGCTCATTTCAATTACTTTATACACCTTTTTGACCACATTAAGCAGGAAAGTGAGGGGAACTATAGAGGTATGGTCATTTTAGGCAGAAAGCTTTTGACACTGTAGACTGTTACGTTCCCCATGATATTCTCCTGATGAAACTGAAATGGATGGGTCTAAATGATGAGGCAGTGAATTGGTTTAGGTCTTATCTGACCAACAGAACACAAGTATGTACTGTTGGTGATGTCAGAGGCCAAAGAAATATCCTGTGGAGTACCACAGGGATCCATTTTAGAGTTTAAACGTATTTGGCTAAGGTGCAAACTCCTGACTTCAACTGTAACCCTACCCACTTTGCCAAAGCACAGCCCCCACACCACGAGAGGGACATCAACAGACCAACTTCCTACCCTGAGACAAGGTTGAGTATAGCCCACAAAGATCTCCACCGCATGAACCCTAGGGGGCTCAAAACCAGACAGGACGATCACATCAGTGACTCAAACCACTCAAGTGACGCACCCCTCCTAGGGATGGCATGGAAGAGCACCAGTAAGCCAGTGACTCAGCCCCTGTAATAGGGTTAGAGGCAGAGAATCCCAGTGGAGAGAGGGGAACCGGCCAGGCAGAGACAGCAAGGGCGGTTCGTTGCTCCAGTGCCTTTTTGTTCACCTTCACACCTCTGGGTCAGACTACACTCAATCATAGGACCTACTGAAGAGATGAGTCTTTAATAAAGACTTAAAGGTCGAGAACGAGTCTGCGTCTCTCACATTGGTTGGCAGACCGTTCCATAAAAATGGAGCTCTATTGGAGAAAACCCTGCCTCCTGCTGTTTGCTTAGAAATTCTAGGGACAATTAGGAGGCCTGCGTCTTGTTAGCATAGCGTACGTGTAGATATGTACAGCAGGACCAAATCAGAGAGATAGGTAGGAGCAAGCCCATGTAATGCTTTGTAGGTTAGCAGTAAAACCTTGAAATCAGCCCTTGCCTTGACAGGAAGCCAGTGTAGGGAGGCTAGCACTGGAGTAATATGATCACATTGTTTGGTTCTAGTCAAGATTCTAGCAGCCGTGTTTAGCACTAACTGAAGTTTATTTAGTGCTTTATCCGGGTAGCCGAGCATTGCAGTAGTCAAATCTAGAAGTGACAAAAGCATTCTTTTTTTAAAGTTTCAGATTTTTTCATTTTTTACAAAAAAAAAAAAAAGCTGCCCTTGAAATATTGATATATTCGTCAAAAGAGAGATCAGGGTCCAGAGTAACGCAGCTTCAGTTTTATTTGAGATGACTAAAACAATCCAAGATTATCAGATCCAACAGCAGGTCTCGGTTTTGTCCAATTTAAAAAAGTAAAATATTTGCCACCATCCTCTTCCTTATGTCTGGAACACAGGTTTCCAGGGAGGGCAATTTTGGGGCTTCACCATGTTTCATCAAAATGTACAGCTGTGTGTCCTCTGCATAGCAGTGAAAGTTGACATTGTGTTTCCGAATGACATCACCAAGAGGTAGAATATATAGTGAAAACAATAGTGGTCCTAAAACTGAACCTTGAGGAACACCGAAACTTACCATTGATTTGTCAGAGGACAAACCATCCAGAGATTAACTGATATCTGTCCAACAGATAAGATGTAAACCAACTTGGGTTTCTAATCTCTCCAAAAGAATGTGGTGATCGATGGTGTCAAAAGCAGCACAGCTGCAGTCGCCATTAAAAGGTCATTCACTGTCACGTGTGCAGTGCTATGATGGGTCAAAAACCAGACAAACATTTTGTACACCGTCTTCAGGAAGGAAAAAAAACACATTGAGAGGAATGAAAAGGTTCAATATAGGCCAATCTTTTTACCAGGACTCTGGTATTTTCTGTATAAAAAGGGAACAAATTTCTTGTGAGAAATGTTTTTAGGGTTGCTACTACATCTAGGGTATTGCACAAGGTAACATTTAGATCCTCAGGTGGTTAGACAATTTTTGTACTCAACCATCCTTGGGTAGGTGAAGGGAGTCTGGACAACCCAAAGATCTGAATCTTTGGGTTGTCTGACAATTTATGGCACAGCTTTTGATGATCCTTGTTTGGGTTCGAGCAGATTATTTGTTGCAATTGCAAAAGTAATAAAATGGTGGTCCGATAGTCCAGGATTATGAGGAAAAATATTTAGATCCACAATATTTATTCCACGGGACTAAACTATATCCAGGGTGTGACTGTGGCAGTGAGTAGGTAAGGAGACATGTTGGACAAAACCCACTGAGTTGTTGATGGCTCCTAAAGCCTTTTGGAGTGAGTCTGGACTTTTCCATGTAAATATTGAAGTCACCAAAAATTTGACTACAAGGTCCGATAGGAATTCAGGGAACTCTGTGAGGAACTCTGTGTGATCTCTGTAGTGAGGTCTTAGTAGTACGTGGTCTTTGTAGAATGTGATCTCTGTAGTTAATGTGGGATCTACACTACAGGTCAAACGTTTTAGAACACCTACTCAGTCAAGGGTTTTTTCTTAATTTGTACTATTTTCTACATTGCAGAATAATAGTGAAGACATCAACACTATGAAATAACACATGGATCTCCGGAGTGCGTGCCATCGAAGGATAAGAAGAACCACATTGAGCTTGACAGAGATACTTCAAGACAATCTTTATTGTGGATCAAAATACTGTCTTTTACAACACTTTAAAGCCCTTTAACAGACAAGGTTATTTTATTCTGGAATACTGCGTAACAAAGCTAAAGAGCAGGGGGGGGTTAGAACATTTAGCAGGAACACAAAGCAACATTTGTTCTTTATGCATTTTGCTCATCTCTCCAGCCAACACTTTCCTCATATTCACTGCTAGTAATATGACAGCTATTACCGTGACAGTTTTTATTCAATACTAGTATCTGGACATCACTTCCACACTACAGTTAATCATACTACTAGTGACATGGACATCACACTATAATTAGTAATACTTCAATCTAGTCAATATGCTGTAAGACACTGTTCTAACTGGGTCAGTTGCTGCAGTGGTGCTAGTCGCACCTTTAAAACAAGTGTGAAGTTATAGGAGCCAGCTACTCTAGCATCACTAACAGTTCATTTGGTATTAACATGTCATAAACCCTATACTAAAAGTGTAACCTATAAGCCCTTTCATTATTGTTATGGTTAAGACGAGCTAACACCAAGCCACAGTAGCTTAACTGACAAGGTATCCCACTTTCCCTTAAACATTTTAGAATTAGCATTATGAACACACTGGACTAGCATTAGGCTATTCTCATACCAATATACTATGCTCTGCTAGGCTAGGCTAACCCCTATACCAATACACTATGCTACCATACGCTAGGCTATCACTAGCCCACAGCTAAACACTGCGTGGGGAAAGGAAGGTACATGTTGCTAAGCTATTTTACAGTAATAAAAAGGTGCATGTTTCCCCTCTCTATGACTACTAATGATTATGATAGGTGAGGGGAGGGGGGATGATGGTGATGGGAGGAGAGGAATGAGGAATATTCAGTGTTTATGCATTATTGTTTGGGTTATGGTGAATGAGTTTAGAAAGTTGTAATCTCTGATTGCTATGAAGACAAAAAGGGCTAGTTTGGAGGGTTCTGATTTGTCATTGGCCTCTAGACAGTAATGGAGTCGAATCTGATTGGTCTAGACAGTGATGTGGTAGGGGCTGCCAGGGATGTGTTGTTCTCCCCACTTCACTACCAGGATGTACTCTCCCTTCTCCTTGAGCTGGTAGCTGATGTTATAGACACGGTTCCCAAGGTGCTTCACCAGTACCTCCTCACAGGGAACCCTGGGCCCGTCCACACCCACCAACAGCATGTTACGACCTGGAGGGAGGACAGTGTTAATACACAATGTAACCTGAGAGAGCTAGAGGGTCAGATACCAGACTAAACACACCTGCTTTGCTGCAGTCGACGCTGAAGTTGTTCTTCTGGCCGATAAAGCCCTTTGATAGGCCGAGACCCTTGGCTGTCACACAGCTGGCGTCCGATTGGCTGGGAGCTCCCTGGTGGGAAGAGCTAACCTGGCGAGTCACGGGGTCGACCATGACACTGGACGTCTCGTGGTTACTATGGCTACTGACCAGCTTGGAGCCTGGAGGAGAAAGACAGAGGTTAAGAGTGTCGAGTGAGGCCTGACATCTCCATTGTTCGTGTACAGCATGTGTCCAGGTCCCTCACCAGTGATCTTGGCCTTGAAGGGGGATCCTACGATGTGGTAAGGTCCTCCGTATCTGATGGAGATTAAGTAGTTTCCTGGAGCCATGGGGGTGTAGGTCACCTTGTAACCCTCCGGACACTCAACACAGTCCATCTTCACCTTGGAGGGGCCGTCGATGGTCACCGCCAGGGCCCCAGGGCCCGCCTTACTGGTGTTAACCACGAACTCACAGGCTGTACCTGCAGAGGGGGTTAGAAATGACTACAGATGAGAACACATCTCACACCACATTAGACCCAGGAGTAAAATAAATTTGAGCTTTGCTTTAGTATGCCTGGAGTGCCAGACAGGCAGGGTTTGTCATTTTGAGACTTATATTGGCTTATTGAGCTAAGCTCAAACAGGCACAGATAAATGATTTGAAACCCAGGTCTGCAACACGCTCCATCGTACCAGTGGTTCCTCCCTCTAATCCAGCTCCGTATGCGGTCACCATGCCTGGGTCTCCAGCCTGTCCCGTCTCCCCCACCCTGATCTTGAAGGGACTGCCAGGGATGTGGCTGCCGTTGAACTTCACATCGATCAGATACAGACCGTTCTCTCTGGGAATGAATCGGACAGCATACTTATCTAGAGAGAGAGATTTTTCTGTTTAGTAGTGTAACGTAGTAGTAGTGTAATGTAGTATTATTGTGTAGTAGTATTATTGTTGTGTCGCAGTGTATAGTAAAAATCTGTCGTTCAGCGCCCGGGGGAACAGTGGGCAGCCCAGCGCCCGGGGGGGACAGTGGGCAGCCCAGCGCCCAGGGGGGGGGACAGTGGGTTAAGACGTGGATGTTGATTAAGGCAGCCCCCCGCACCGCTCTGATTCAGAGGGGTTGGGTTAAATGAGGGAGACACATTTCAGTTGGACAACTGACTAGGTATCCCCCTGTCCCAAGTAATAGTAATGTAGTAGTATCGTGCAGTATTATTTTGTAGTAGTATTAGTTACCTTGGTCTAGCTCAGTAACTGTAGTATAGTAAAGTATTGTGTGGTAGTAGTTACCTTGGTCTAGCTCAGTAACACAGTATATTGTAGTATTGTGTGGTAGTAGTTACCTTGGTCTAGCTCAGTAACACAGTATATTGTAGTATTGTGTGGTAGTAGTTACCTTGGTCTAGCTCAGTAACACAGCAGCCCTCCAGGGCTCCAGAGGGGCTGTGGACTTTAGCGTCAATCTGTCCCTTCGCTCCGTTCAGGCTCACAGCAAAGGATGCTGGGTGATTGACCTTCAACCCGGACTCCTGCTCAGATATATAACTCACAACTCAACACCACAACTACGCACGTCAATCTGTCAATACATGCTCAACATAATAATGCGATAGAATACAACTCAAACTTACCTGCAGGCAGCTAACAGGGGTAAAGAGGAGAGTCAGAGGTAAAGAACAGGACAGAAAAGAGAGTGTGTGTGTGGGTGTGAGAGACAAACTGGCCCATTGCATCCTCTTTAACCCTTTAGTGCCTGGTGGATGATGGGTGTGTGTGTGCGTGGGTGTGAGAGAGACAAACTGGCCCATTGCATCCTCTTTAACCCTTTAGTGCCTGGTGGATGATGGTGTGTGTGTGTGTGTGTGTGTGTGTGTGGGTGAGAGAGAGACAAACTGCCCATTGCCCACCCTTTTGCATCCTCTTTAACTTTAACCCTTTAGTGCCTGGTGGATGATGGGTGTGTGTGTGTGTGTGGGTGTGAGAGAGACAAACTGGCCCATTGCATCCTCTTTAACCCTTTGAGTGCCTGGTGGATGATTGCATCCTCTTTAACCCTTTAGTGCCTGGTGGATGATGTGTGTGTGTGGGTGTGAGAGAGACAAACTGGCCCATTGCATCCTCTTTAACCCTTTAGTGCCTGGTGGATGATGGGTGTGGTGTGTGGTGTGTGAGAGAGACAAACTGGCCCATTGCATCCTCTTTAACCCTTTAGTGCCTGGTGGATGATGCCTGGTGGATGATGGGTGTGTGTGTGTGTGTGGGTGTGAGAGAGAGCCCAGCATCCTCTTTAACAAACTGGCCCATTGCATCCTCTTTAACCCTTTAGTGCCTGGTGATGATGATGGCCCATTGTGTGCCTGGTGATGATGTGTGTGGTGTGTGAGAGACACAAACTGGCCCATTGCATCCTCTTTAACCCTTTAGTGCCTGGTGGATGATGGGTGTGTGTGTGTGTGTGGGTGTGAGAGACACAAACTGGCCCATTGCATCCTCTTTAACCCTTTAGTGCCTGGTGGATGATGGGTGTGTGTGTGCGTGTGTGTGGGTGTGAGAGAGACAAACTGGCCCATTGCATCCTCTTTAACCCTTTAGTGCCTGGTGGATGATGGGTGTGTGTGTGTGCGTGGGTGTGAGAGAGACAAACTGGCCCATTGCATCCTCTTTAACCCTTTAGTGCCTGGTGGATGATGGGTGTGTGTGTGCGTGGGTGTGAGAGAGACAAACTGGCCCATTGCATCCTCTTTAACCCTTTAGTGCCTGGTGGATGATGGGTGTGTGTGTGTGTGGGTGAGAGACAAACTGGCCCATTGCATCCTCTTTAACCCTTTAGTGCCTGGTGGATGATGGGTGTGTGTGTGTGTGTGTGTGTGTGTGAGAGAGAGACAAACTGGCCCATTGCATCCTCTTTAACCCTTTAGTGCCTGGTGGATGATGGGTGTGTGTGTGTGTGTGTGGGTGTGAGAGAGACAAACTGGCCCATTGCATCCTCTTTAACCCTTTAGTGCCTGGTGGATGATGGGTGTGTGTGCGTGTGTGTGGGTGTGAGAGAGACAAACTGGCCCATTGCATCCTCTTTAACCCTTTAGTGCCTGGTGGATGATGGGTGTGTGTTGTGCGTGTGTGTGGGTGTGAGAGAGACAAACTGGCCCATTGCATCCTCTTTAACCCTTTAGTGCCTGGTGGATGATGGGTGTGTGTGTGCGTGGGTGTGAGAGAGACAAACTGGCCCATTGCATCCTCTTTAACCCTTTAGTGCCTGGTGGATGATGGGTGTGTGTGTGTGTGTGTGTGTGGGTGAGAGAGAGACAAACTGGCCCATTGCATCCTCTTTAACCCTTTAGTGCCTGGTGGATGATGGGTGTGTGTGTGTGTGTGTGGGTGTGAGAGACACAAACTGGCCCATTGCATCCTCTTTAACCCTTTAGTGCCTGGTGGATGATGGGTGTGTGTGTGTGTGTGTGTGGGTGTGAGAGACACAAACTGGCCCATTGCATCCTCTTTAACCCTTTAGTGCCTGGTGGATGATGGGTGTGTGTGTGTGTGTGGGTGTGAGAGACACAAACTGGCCCATTGCATCCTCTTTAACCCTTTAGTGCCTGGTGGATGATGGGTGTGTGTGTGTGGGTGTGGGTGTGAGAGAGACAAACTGGCCCATTGCATCCTCTTTAACCCTTTAGTGCCTGGTGGATGATGGGTGTGTGTGTGTGAGAGAGACAAACTGGCCCATTGCATCCTCTTTAACCCTTTAGTGCCTGGTGGATGATGGTGTGTGTGTGTGTGTGTGTGTGTGTGTGTGGGAGTGAGAGAGAGACAGAAACTGGCCCATTGCATCCTCTTTAACCCTTTAGTGCCTGGTGGATGATGGGAAGGGAGAAGGAGGAAGGGAACTGTTGGGAGCCTTTAGAACGAGGCACGAGAAACACACAGTCCTTTAGTTTCCCACAAACCCTTGCACTTCCCAACAACACAGCAGCAGCAGCACGACCTGACCTCTAACCCTACTCTGATGTTCAGCAATTGCCGTACCTATACACACACCATCCTGTAAATGCTAGCCACACAATATCCCCCCCACAGGCTGCTGCTGCTGCATTGTGGGTAGTGTAGTCCTGGGTGTGTGCGTGTGTGTCTCCGAGCCTCACCTGAAGACTGGCAACAGTGAGTCGTCTGGCGTCATCAGAGGGCGACGCCACGGGAACCACGAAGGGACTGTCAGGGATGTGCTCCTCATTGAAACGGATAGACACCTCATAGTCTCCTGCAACACACGTGTAACAGGCATCACTGACTAACTGTGTAGCTTCCTTCCACAAGTCCTTACCGGTCCTCAATGGCGGATCCTCAGCCTCAAACACAGGTGACTGTCTCCTTGACAACATCTTAGCAAATTAGGCTATAGAAAACGTTTCTCAAGCTGGGAAGTGAGCTTATGAAGTGAACTACTTTACACTGAGTAAGAAACACACAAACCTCTTCTTAATAAGAATGCTAACGTTGATGATAATGCTTGTAATGAGGACGATCATCACCAGGCTCTTGGTCGTTAGATAGTCGTTACCATTCTCAACACACCTGACTCCTGGACCATGTAGGATACTCCACTGGATCCGTCCTTGCGGTCCTCAAAGGTGATCTCTGCTTTACTGGGCCCCTCCACCGCAATGCTGAGACCCCCTGCACCTGCCTCCCGCGTCCAGATACTGAACTCCGCTACACACACACACACACAATGTCAATGTGTGATCCTCACAGTATAGTAACCAACACACACACACACCACACGTACGTACCTGGTACTCCAGCCTCTGCCCTCTCCAGCCCGGGCCCCCCAGCGCGGACCTTGTGGGCTCCTCCTTCTCCCAGGGGCCCCACTGTGAACTGGAAGGGGCTGCCGGGTACGTGCACGCCCGCATACTTCACACACACTGTGTGTACGCCGGTCTCCGTGGGAACAAAGCGGATGCAGTAGGTGTTGTTCTCTCCCTCCATGATGTCAGCCTCCTGGACCTGACCAGACGGACTGGTCACCTGGGCCACCATGTCTGCTATGCTGATCTCTGTTAAGACACACAGGGTTAACAGCCTCCTGGACCTGACCACACAGACTGGTCACCTGGGCCATCATGTCTACTGATCTGATCAGCATCTCCTGGATGGTAGGAGAGGGTACCTGGGATCTTCAGGCTGAGGTCACACTGGCTGCCCACGTTAGCAACAGACGCTGCCCTCTTCTTCCTGGTGATACTCTCCTTCATCCTCCCTTCTCCTGTCACCTTCACCGTGAACGCACTCCCTACAAACACATTTTTAAAACAACATTTGTTATATTATAATTATTTTTAAAAATTAAATCGAGGATGTCAGGAAATGAGTACCTGGTACGTGTTGGTCGGCGAACTTGATGTTGATGATGTAGTTTCCTGGTTCAGTAGGGCAGTAGGTGACCTTACAGGTCCCATCCTCCTGGTCCTCAGTGTTAATGTCCACCTTACTGGGGCCTTCGATGGACAGACTCAGACCCCCATAGCCTGCAGCAAATCAAACTTAATTTAAAATGCTTTCCAAAAATCACAACATACTTTAGAGTATTTGGCCACATCTTTATTTTTGATGTAGAAGGGATTTAATAGAATGTTTCAGACACCGATTTCACTTGTTTCCGAGAGCCTAAAGACCTGCGTCACAGACCTGCTTCGCCTGATGCTCCTCAGACCCTCACTGACCTGCTTCGCCTGATGCTCCTCAGACCCTCACTGACCTGCTTCACAGACCCTCACTGACCTGCTTCGCCTGATGCTCCTCAGACCCTCACTGACCCTCACTGACCTGCTTCGCCTGAACCTCCTCAGACCCTCACTGACCTGCTTCACAGACCCTCACTGACCTGCTTCGCCTGAACCTCCTCAGACCCTCACTGACCTGCTTCGCCTGATGCTCCTCAGACCCTCACTGACCTGCTTCGCCTGAACCTCCTCAGACCCTCACTGACCTGCTTCGCCTGAACCTCCTCAGACCCTCACTGACCTGCTTCGCCTGATGCTCCTCAGACCCTCACTGACCCTCACTGACCTGCTTCGCCTGAACCTCCTCAGACCCTCACTGACCTGCTTCACAGACCCTCACTGACCTGCTTCACCTGAACCTCCTCAGACCCTCACTGACCTGCTTCGCGTGTGTCGATGATGAACTCAGCAGGTTCAAAGGTTTTGGCCTCACTGAGGCCCTGGCCAGTCACTCGCACCCGACTGGCGTCACCAATCTCCGATTGGCTGATCATCACGGCGATGGGGCTGCTGGGAATATGGCGTCCGTTCTTCTTAATGTTCACCAGGTGCTCCCCGATCTCCTTGGGAACAAACGAGATGCCTGACGGACAATGACAGGTTAGAGGAGCTTCTGAGAATCATAAACAGTCTGTAGACTACAATGATTTGTACCGTTGGTAGTGTTCTACTCTCGGCTGAGGCAACGCCATACATTTTGAAATTTGTCAAATGAACAATGATAGTAGATAGTCTGTTTCTGCTCAACACTGACCGACGTGTCCGTTGCGGAGCATCTTGAGGTGGCAGGGTTCCTCTCGGCCGGAGGGCGTGGTCAGAGAGGCTGTCAGCTGACTCAGGTCCAGCTCGCCAATGTCCAATGGGATGTCAGCAGCAGAGCCCACCTTCAGATGGGACATCCTCATAGAGTCATCACCTAGGAGACAGAACATTATGGGATGTCAGCAGCAGCAGAGCCCACCTTCAGATGGGACATCCTCAGAGTAATCACCGAGGAGACAGGGAGAGGGTCCATTGTTTTTCACTAAAGTCAACCTTTTTCACATTAACATTACCTGTGATGTGGGCTGAGAAGGGGCTGCCAGGGATGTGTTTGTCATTGTATTTGACCAGGATGCTGTAGTCCCCAGGTAGGACAGGCAGGTAGGACACAGAGCATGTTCCATCCTGGTTATCCACACAGCTGATGTCAGCTTTAGAAGGACCCTCGATGGCCAGAGACAGACCACCTACACAGGAGAGAGAGAGGTTAGAAAATATATCCTAATATGGACCCAGTTTGCCCTCAGAACAGCCTCAATTCATCAGGGACTCTACAAGGTGTTGAAAAAGTGTCCCGGCCCATTTTGACTCCAATACTTCCCACAGTTGTATCAAGTTGGCTGGTGGAACATTGATACACACAGGAAACTGTTGAGCTTGAAAAACCCAGCAGCATTGCAGTTTGACAAACTGAAACCGATGCGCCTGGCACTTGCTACCATACCCCAGTTGAAAGGTACTTGAATATTTTGTCTCGTCTATTCACCCTCAATGGCACACAACCCATGTCTCAAAAATAATTTGAATTTCCTAATGTTTTGTTTGCTCAGTGTACATGCATTACACACACATCAACTCAGTGTGTGTGTGTGTGTGTGTGTGTGTGAGAGAGAACCAAGACTGCACATTCGATTCTTCAAATACGGAACAAAAATATAAAAATGCAACAATTTAAAAGATTTGAGTTAATTCAAATAAGCAAATCAGTCCATTGAAATACATTCATTAGACCCTAATCTATGGATTTCACATGATGGGAATACAGATGTGCATCTGTTGGTCACAGATACCTTAACAAAAAGGTAGGGGCCTGGATCAGAAAACCAGTCAGTATCTGGTGAGACCACCATTTGCCTCATGCAGCACAACACATCTCCTTCACATAGAGTTGATCAGGCTGGTGATTGTGGCCTGTGGAATGTTGTCCCCCTCTTCAATGGCGGTCAAACGTTTCTGGATATTGGCGGGAACTGGAACACTGTCATACACATGGATCCAGAGCATCCCAAACATGCTCAATGGGTGACATGTCTGGTGAGTATGCAGGCCATGGAAAAACTGGGACATGTTCAGCATCCAGGAATTGTGTACAGATCCTAACGACATGGGGCCGTGCATTATCATGCTGAAACATGATGGCGGTGGATGAATGGCACAACAAAGGGCCTCAAGATCTCACGGTTTCCCTGCATTCAAATTGCCATCGATAAAATGTAATTACGTTCCTTGTCCATAGTTTATGCCTGCCCATACCATAACCCCACCATGGGGCACACTGTTCACAACATTGACATTAGCAAACCATTCGCAATACACGTGGTCTGCGGTTGTGAGGCCGTACTGCCAAATTCTCTAAAACGGATGTTGGAGGTGGCTTATGGTAGAGATATGAACATTAAATTCTCTGGCAACAGCTCTGGTTGACATTCCTGCAGTGAGCATGTCAATTGCACACTCCCTCAAAACATCTGTGGTATTGTGTTCTGTGACAAAACTGTACATTTTAGAGTGGCCTTTTATTGTCCCCAGCACAAGGTGAACCTGTGTAATGATCATGCTGTTTAATCAGCTTCTTGATATGCCACACCTGTCAGGTAGATGGATTATCTAAGCAAAGGAGGAATGCTCACTAACAGGGATGTAAACAAATGTGAGAGAAACTAGGTTTGTGTGCATATGGGACATTTCTGGGATCTTTTATTTCAGCTCATGCAACATGGGACCAACACTTTACATGTTGTGTTTATAGTGTTCAGTGTAGATCATTATGATGGATTTATAATTTAACTACTAATTGTCCTACCCTCTCCTGCGTCCTTGGTGTTGACGGTGAACATGGCAGGTTTGTTGACGGTCCCGTGGATCAGGCCCGGCCCGTATGCACTGACGTTCCCACTGTTCACATAGTCCACATAGAACTGGAGTGGACTACCTGTTACAGAGAGAGAGAGAGAGAGAGAGAGAGAGAGAGAGAGAGGAGAGAGAGAGGGGAGAGAGAGGGGAGAGAGAGAGGGAGAGAGAGGGGAGAGAGAGAGAGAGAGAGAGAGAGAGAGGAGAGAGAGAGAGAGAGGAGAGAGAGGAGGGAGAGAGAGGGGAGAGAGAGAGGAGAGAGAGAGAGGAGAGGAGAGAGAGAGGGGAGAGAGGGGAGAGGGGAGAGAGAGGGGAGAGGGAGAGAGAGGAGAGAGGGGAGAGGGGAGAGAGAGGGGAGAGAGAGAGAGAGAGAGAGGAGAGAGGAGAGGGAGAGAGAGAGAGGGGAGAGGGGAGAGAGAGAGGGAGAGAGAGAGGGGAGAGAGAGAGGGGAGAGAGGAGAGGAGAGAGAGAGAGAGAGAGGGAGAGAGAGAGGGAGAGAGAGAGGGAGAGAGGAGAGAGAGGAGAGAGAGGGAGAGAGAGAGGAGAGAGAGAGAGAGAGAGGGAGAGAGGGAGGGGAGAGGAGAGAGAGGAGAGAGGGGAGAGAGAGGGAGAGGGGGAGAGGGAGAGAGAGGGAGAGGGGAGAGAGAGGGGAGAGGGGAGAGAGAGAGGGAGAGAGGGGAGAGAGAGGGGAGAGGGAGAGGGAGAGGGGAGAGAGGAGAGAGGAGAGAGGAGAGAGGAGAGAGGAGAGAGGGGAGAGAGAGGGGAGAGGGGAGAGAGAGAGGGGAGAGGGAGAGAGAGAGGGAGAGGGAGAGAGAGAGGAGAGAGGGAGAGGGAGAGAGAGAGAGAGAGAGAGGGAGAGAGGAGAGAGGAGAGAGAGAGGAGAGAGAGAGAGGGGAGAGAGGGGAGAGAGAGAGGGATGAGAGTCAGCACATCCAGAAGTGACCGATAATATGAATACTCACAGGAGAGGTTCTTGGCCAGTCAACAGTCCTAAATATTCTGAAATGGCTTAATCTTGTCCAGAAATATAGACTAGAAAGTGGTATAATTGACTCAAACATATTTAGCTTTCTAAATTAAGATGCATGTGACTGTTTATCAGAGTTAGTGTGTCGGCCGTACCAGGGGTGTGTGTGTAGTGTGTGTCGTTCGTACCAGAGGGTGTGTGTAGTGTGTGTGTGTACCAGGGTGTGTGTGTAGTGTGTCGGCCAGAGGTGTGTGTGTGTAGTGTGTGTCGGCCGTACCAGGGGTGTGTGTGTAGTGTGTGTCGGCCGTACCAGGGGGGTGTGTGTAGTGTGTGTCGGCCGTACCAGGGGTGTGTGTGTAGTGTGTGTCGGCCGTACCAGGGGTGTGTGTGTAGTGTGTGTCGGCCGTACCAGGGGGTGTGTGTGTAGTGTGTGTCGGCCGTACCAGGGGTGTGTGTGTAGTGTGTGTCGGCCGTACCAGGGTGTGTGTGTAGTGTGTGTCGGCCGTACCAGGGGTGTGTGTGTAGTGTGTGTCGGGTACCAGGGGTGTGTGTGTAGTGTGTGTCGGCCGTACCAGGGGTGTGTGTGTAGTGTGTGTCGGCCGTACCAGGGTGTGTGTGTAGTGTGTGTCGGCCGTACCAGGGGTGTGTGTGTAGTGTGTGTCGGCCGTACCAGGGGTGTGTGTGTAGTGTGTGTCGGCCGTACCAGGGGTGTGTGTGTAGTGTGTGTCGGCCGTACCAGGGGTGTGTGTGTAGTGTGTGTCGGCCGTACCAGGGGGTGTGTGTAGTGTGTGTGTACCAGGGGGTGTGTGTAGTGTGTGTCGGCCGTACCAGGGGTGTGTGTGTAGTGTGTGTCGGCCGTACCAGGGGTGTGTGTGTAGTGTGTGTCGGCCGTACCAGGGGGGTGTGTGTAGTGTGTGTCGGCCGTACCAGGGGGTGTGTGTAGTGTGTGTCGGCCGTACCAGGGTGTGTGTGTAGTGTGTGTCGGCCGTACCAGGGGTGTGTGTGTAGTGTGTGTCGGCCGTACCAGGGGTGTGTGTGTAGTGTGTGTCGGCCGTACCAGGGGTGTGTGTGTAGTGTGTGTCGGCCGTACCAGGGGTGTGTGTGTAGTGTGTGTCGGCCGTACCAGGGGTGTGTGTGTAGTGTGTGTCGGCCGTACCAGGGGGGTGTGTGTAGTGTGTGTCGGCCGTACCAGGGGGTGTGTGTAGTGTGTGTCGGCCGTACCAGGGGTGTGTGTGTAGTGTGTGTCGGCCGTACCAGGGGGTGTGTGTGTGTGTGTGTCGGCCGTACCAGGGGTGTGTGTAGTGTGTGTCGGCCGTACCAGGGGGTGTGTGTAGTGTGTGTCGGCCGTACCAGGGGTGTGTGTAGTGTGTGTCGGCCGTACCAGGGGTGTGTGTGTAGTGTGTCGGCCGTACCAGGGGGTGTGTGTAGTGTGTGTCGGCCGTACCAGGGGTGTGTGTAGTGTGTGTCGGCCGTACCAGGGGGTGTGTGTAGTGTGTGTCGGCCGTACCAGGGGTGTGTGTAGTGTGTTGGCCGTACCAGGGGGTGTGTGTAGTGTGTGTCGGCCGTACCAGGGGTGTGTGTAGTGTGTGTCGGCCGTACCAGGGGGTGTGTGTAGTGTGTGTTGGCCGTACCAGGGGGTGTGTGTAGTGTGTGTCGGCCGTACCAGGGGTGTGGTGTGTGTGTACCAGGGTGTGTGTGTGTGTGTGTCGGCCGTACCAGGGGTGTGTGTAGTGTGTGTCGGCCGTACCAGGGGTGTGTGTGTAGTGTGTGTCGGCCGTACCAGGGGGTGTGTAGTGTGTGTCGGCCGTACCAGGGGTGTGTGTAGTGTGTGTTCGGCCGTACCAGGGGTGTGTGTAGTGTGTGTTGGCCGTACCAGTGTGTGTGTGTGTGTTGGCCGTACCAGGGGTGTGTGTGTAGTGTTGCCGTACCAGGGGTGTGTGTGTGTACCAGGGGGGTGTGTGTGTAGTGTTGGCCGTACCAGGGGTGTGTGTGTAGTGTGTGTTGGCCGTACCAGGGGTGTGTGTGTGTGTTCGTACCAGGGGGTGTGTGTAGTGTGTGTTGGCCGTACCAGGGGGTGTGTGTAGTGTGTGTTGGCCGTACCAGGGGGTGTGTGTAGTGTGTGTTGGCCGTACCAGGGGTGTGTGTAGTGTTGTTCGTACCAGGGGTGTGTGTAGTGTGTTGGCCGTACCAGGGTGTGTGTGTAGTGTTGTTCGTACCAGGGGTGTGTAGTGTTGGCCGTACCAGGGGTGTGTGTGTAGTGTTGTTCGTACCAGGGGGTGTGTGTGTTCGTACCAGGGGTGTGTGTGTAGTGTGTGTTGGCCGTACCAGGGGTGTGTGTGTAGTGTTGTTCGTACCAGAGGTGTGTGTGTAGTGTTGTTCGTACCAGAGGTGTGTGTGTAGTGTTGTTCGTACCAGGGGTGTGTGTAGTGTGTGTTGGCCGTACCAGGGGTGTGTGTGTAGTGTTGTTCGTACCAGGGGTGTGTGTAGTGTGTGTTGTCCGTACCAGGGATGTGTATCCCGTCGTATTTGATGTCCATCTCGTGCAGGCCGGCCTCAGTCGGAGCGTATTTAACCGTTACCGTCCCGTCCTTATTGTCTGTGATGTCTGGCTTGGCTGTCTTACCTGACGGCATGCGCACGTCACCTAGGGGAGGAAACAGTGGTTGAACAGGCAAGGTACCTCAGGCTTTCAGTATGTGAGGTGATTTGAGATCATGCGCCTGCGTTTGGTAAGTTCCATTAGTGGTTAAGGGCGGTGACGTCATCTAGCGGTTGATGACTTCCTGTCTGGCGGCCCAACAGTACGGTGTGTGTACCTGTGATCTCTCCTTTTTGGATGGTGAAGGGGATAACCAGGTCAAACGGCCGGAGTCCCGCCACGTCCAAACCATTCATTCCCATTGGCCGGTCTGTTGCCTAGGAGACAGAGGTCAAAGAATCTGAGGTGAGGGACTAAGGTATGTGGGTAAGAATGATGAGGGGTGAGGGACAATATTGGGCGAGGGACTGTATTGGATACGGAGGTGGTGAGGTGGTTCAGGATGTTGAGGGGTGAGGGACAGTATTGGATACAGAGGTGGTTCAGGATGTTGAGGGTGAGGGCGATGAGACCAAACACAGCAGAATAGAATGTAGCTGAAATGAAAAGACGATAGGGACCAAACACCAAAACATGAAGTATGACATGATTACGATGACGATGATGATTATGTTGATGAAGATGAAACCACCGACACTGTGAGAGAAAGACATCATGACAGAAGCAGCAGCCAGACAGACGACATAAAGACACGGCGGCCATTTTGTCAAATGTGGAGCCACATTGATGATTCACAAAATGGCTGCTTTTCCCCCTGTGTGGAGAGAGTGGAATGGAGAGACCAGTACCCAGGGCTGTTGACTGTAGTACTGTGGTAGTTGTTGCTGTTGGAGGAGCTGATCTGAAGGGGCTCCTTCCAATGCCTGGGGGGGGGTGGAATAAACAATAAGTTATTTTGTCGAACTGTTCCACAACGTTCAGATAGACTCTAGACTGACGGAACGCCGTCTCCGGACTGTCCAATGAGAATCTGCTGTAGAGGGAGGGGTTAGAGGTCTCATTAACCAATCAAGACTCAGACACCTGCAAAAACACACTCAACCACATGTGCGCGCCTGTGTATATATCTGTAGGTGACTGTGTACATACCGTGACCAGGAAGGGGCTGTTGGGGATGAGTTCCCCTCCAAAGCGAACACAGATACAGTAATCTCCAGGCTGGGGGGCAGTGTAGAAGATATCAAAGGTTCCATCCTCATTCTCCACCACGTCTACATCTAACTCCACCCCTTCTGGGGTACATACACTGCACGTAACCTAGAGAGGAGGGGGTAGAGAGGTAGGAGCAGAGAGAGGTGGGAGGGGGGTAGAGAGTTATAGTCACACTAAGATGTGGACAGTAGGCGTGAGCACGTCTCCCTCCCTCCACGTACAGATAAAGATTAACCAAACACCTCTCCATCATTACCTTTCCTTTCCCAGCAGCCTTTGCATCCACAGTAATGACAGTCTGCTCTCCGATCTGGATGGTTGGACCCACACCGGCTCCTGAGACAGATGAAGAGAAACGGTCACACAGGAAGTCTGACCCTCCCTCCCACAAGTCATCCATGCATCCTCTCCACAAGCCCTATTCCTTATAGAGTGCACTAGATAGGGTGTCATTTCAGACATGTTATACAGACAGTTATTACTATCAGCAGCATACAACATTCAGCCTCCATATCAACTCCATTACCCACAATGTCATTCACCATGCCAACTACGTTAGTTAGAGAGCGAGCGCGCCAGAGAGAGAGAGCGCCAGAGAGAGAGAGCGCCAGAGAGAGAGAGCGCCAGAGACAGACACACAGACAGAGAGAGAGAGACACACAGACAGAGAGAGAGAGACACACAGACAGAGAGAGAGAGACACACAGACAGAGAGACAGAGAGACAGAGAGACAGAGAGAGAGACAGAGAGACAGAGAGAGAGAGACAGAGAGAGAGACACAGAGAGAGAGAGACACAGAGAGACACACACAGAGAGAGAGACACAGAGAGACACAGAGAGAGCACACAGAGAGAGAGAGAGACACAGAGAGCACTTGAGAGAGAGAGACACACAGAGAGAGCACACAGAGAGAGAGAGAGCCACAGAGAGAGCACTTGAGAGAGAGAGAGAGAGAGACACCACAGAGAGAGCACTTGAGAGAGAGAGAGAGCCACAGAGAGAGAGCACTTGAGACACAGAGAGAGAGAGAGAGAGAGAGAGCCACAGAGAGAGAGACACACAGAGAGAGAGAGAGAGAGAGAGAGCACAGAGAGAGAGACACACAGAGAGACAGAGAGAGCACTTGAGAGAGAGAGAGAGAGCCACAGAGAGAGCACTTGAGAGAGAGAGAGACACACAGAGAGAGCACTTGAGAGAGAGAGAGCCACACAGAGAGAGCACTTGAGAGAGAGAGAGCCACACAGAGAGAGCACTTGAGAGAGAGACCAGAGAGAGCACACACAGAGAGAGCACTTGAGAGAGAGCCACACAGAGAGAGCACTTGAGAGAGAGCCACACAGAGAGAGCACTTGAGAGAGAGCCACACAGAGAGAGCACTTGAGAGAGAGCCACACAGAGAGAGCACTTGAGAGAGAGCCACACAGAGAGAGCCACACAGAGAGAGAGCACTTGAGACAGAGAGAGCTTGAGAGAGAGACAGAGCAGCAACACAATTAGACCAAATTGTGAGAAAACATGGAATGTTGAAACATTGGAATGAAAATATATATTTTTAAAAACTACAATTCTATTTGTCCCAGTAGCAGAATACCTGACCACTGACTAACCCTAACTTAAGGAAAGCTTTGACTATGTACAGACTCAGTGAGAATAGCCTTGCTATTGAGAAAGGCCGCCGTAGGCAGACCTGGCTCTCAAGAGACGACAGGCTATGGACACACTGCCCACAAGATGAGGTGGAAACTGAGCTGCACTTCCTAACCTCCTGACCAATGTATGACCATAGAGATACATATTTCCCTCAGATTACACAGATCCATAAAGAATTAAAAAACAAATCCAATTTTGATAAACTCCCATATCTACTGGGTGAAATTCCACAGTGTGCCATCACAACAGCAAGATTTGTGACCTGTTGCCACAAGAAAAGGTCAACCAGTGAACAGACCATTATAAATAGGTTGTATTTACATTTAGTCATTTTCCATTTCGTACAATGTATATATACACACACCGTTACACTGTATATATACACACACACATCGTATGACATTGGAAATGTCTTTATTCTTTTAGAACTTCTGCGAGTGTAATGTTTACTGTTCATTTTGTTAACATATCTTTCCCATGCCAATAAAGCCCCTGGAATCGAAATTGACAGACAAAGAGAGCGAGATAGCGAGAGATAGAGGTGAGTCAGGAAAGGGAGCTGAACTGTAAAATGGGTATTGCCATCCTGCATGCAGACAGACCAACATAATGGATCAGAGACGGAACAAGACCAGACTAGTGGATCTAAGTGTTCTTACCCAGGCCGTGGCCGCCGATTGACACTGAGAAGGAGTAGGGTGGAAGCAGGGGAGCGAAACAGTGGCAAACACAATGAGAGTCAGGGTGAGAGGCAACTACTGGTGCTTCAAATGGACGGATGAAAACAAATGTGATGAGGAGTGAAGCAGGGTGGAGGAAGGGACAGTTCAAACCATCACATAATACCAAAAACACTGTGTGTGTGTCTGTTACCTGTGACAGTACATTTGCTGGCGTCCCCAGTAGGTAGAGCCCTGATGCGGTAGGGGGAATAAGGTATCTCGTCCCCTCCATACTTTATCAGGATGGTGTAACGACCAGTCATGTCAGGTACATAAGACACCAGGTAAGTCCCATCCTGGTTGTCACGGATACTGGCCTTCTTAGGCTTCCCCTCGGGGTCCTGGACACAGTCACCATACAAACAGACCGTCAGATGAGGTAACCAATGGAGACAGTCAAACTGATGATGTCGCCATGGAAATGAGACAGGCCCACTAGTGACTAGCTGGCCCGTGACGCTGGTAATACCACCTCCTAGACGCATCCAATGGCTGGTTAGCTTACTCCTGCTGTAAAATAACGCCATCCAGACAGGCCACCCAGACATAGTGGGAGTAAACTGATTGGTCTGTTAACAGGACTCACAGTGATCTGCAGACAAGCTATGGACCATGCAGACAGGCTCTGCACCCCTTGACATAGCTGATTGGTTTGTTAACTGAACTCACAGTGATCTGCACGGCGAGCAGCCCCTCTCCTGCATCCTTGGCGTCGATGGTGAACTCGACAGGCAGAGAGGCGGGCACTCCGGTGGTGTTGAGACCGGGGCCACTGGCGCGCACCTTGCTGGCATCATGGGTAGGCAACACTTTCACCTTGTAGGGACTGGAGAGTAGCAGAACTGTGTGAAGTCCCTCCATTTTTCACAGAAATGTGTAGTGTATAAATGTGTAGTCTATGTCGATATGTGATTCGTTTCAGGAAACTAGGCATATGTCACACGTCACAGGAGGTGTTTGAAGTTAAATGTGTTAAATGGTTCCAGACGTGATGTTGATCCATGTAAGAGTCGAGCTACATTTTCAAGATGTTTCTAATTTTGTCAGGAAGTTGTTTTTATTTGCTATGCATACTGTTAGTTAGCAAATGTATGATGTGTGTAGTAATATTATTCTAATAAGAAATGGATATTTATAGCCTAATGTGAGCTAGCTAACATTGAACAGAGTTGGTTAGCTTTAGCTACCGGCAGATCCATACGAGAGCTATGATGCTTGTATTGGAATTAGTTGGGATTATACCGGTTCATTGTTTAGGTAGCTAGATGTCTAAACAAAAATCTGCTGGATTACTACATGACCATCAATTTAGACCAGCGTCTCTGGGTAACGTAGCGTCTCTGGGTAACGTAGCGTCTCTGGGTAACGTAGCGTCTCTGGGTAACGTAGCGTCTCTGGGTAACGTAGCGTCTCTGGGTAACTAGCGTCTCTGGGTAACGTAGCGTCTCTGGGTAACGTAGCGTCTCTGGGTAACGTAGCGTCTCTGGGTAACGTAGCGTCTCTGGGTAACGTAGCGTCTCTGGGTAACGTAGCGTCTCTGGGTAACGTAGCGTCTCTGGGTAACGTAGCGTCTCTGGGTAACGTAGCGTCTCTGGGTAACGTAGCGTCTCTGGGTAACAGTCATCCAATAATTATATCTATTCACTATACCGTTTACACCTATATCCTGTGCATGTGACAAGAAATTTGCAGGAGTGTGTGCGCAATACCTGCGTGCGTGTGTGCTACCTGCAAGTGTGAGAGTGTGTGTGTGCACATTACCTGTGTGTGTGTGTGTGTGTTACCTGCGTGGGATCTCTTGGTCAGCATACAGTACATTGATAGAGTAAGGTCCCTCTCTGGTCGGGATGTAGTTCACGGTGTGAGTCTGGTCTCCATTATCCACCAACTCTGCTGGCTCCACTACACCTACACACCACACAGAGAAACCAGAGTTGGACACAGGAACCAAAAGTTCTAGAATCAAATAAAGGGCTGGCACACACCTTTGGGTCCCTGTACTCTGACTTGGAGAGGGGCGACTCCTGCTTTAGAGGCGTCCACTGTGAAGGCCTGTGGAATGTTGGCACGCACGTTGGTTCCAAGCCCCACCCCCTGGCACTTCACCTTAGAACTGTCCACCGTGTCACTGACAGGAACCTGGAATGGACTGCCTAAAGACAGTGCAAGAGATGAGGGAGAAAGAGAGGGTAGACCGGGAGAGAGGTCAGATGTAGGTTTAGTGGATGTTGTACTAGTTCTTTATTATCCCAGATTGGGAAGATCACTAGCTATCCTCACAGATTCTGGAAAAGAGGCCGCAGAGCGGGGATCCTACTGAGAATCCAGAGGCGAGTAAACTCCCATTGCCTTCCATTCTTCTTGCTAACTTGCCATCATTGGAAAATAAAATTGATGACCTACGATTAAGATGATCCTACCAACGGGACATTAAAAACCTAACATCTTATGTTTCACCGAGACGAGGCTGAACGATGACACATAATATAGAACTGGCGAGTTTTTCCATGCACCGGCAGAACAGAGAAGCTACGAGGGATGGGGGTGTGTTTGTCAATAACAGCTGGTGCGCAATGTCTAATATTAAAGAAGTCTCGAGGTATTGTTCGCCTGAGGTAGAGTACCTTATGATAAGCTGTAGACCACACTATTCGTAGCAGTCTATTTACCACCAAAGCGAAGCTGTCACTAAGACCACTCAAAACAAACTAATAGGTCATAAGGAAAAAAGAAAATGCTCACCCAGAAGCAGCGCTCCTAGTGGCCGGGGACTTTAATGCAGGGAAACTTAAATCAGTTTTACCAAATTTTTACCAGCATGTCACATGTGCAACGAGGAAAAAAAAAAAAAAAAAAAAATAAATCCTAGACCACCTTTACTCCAGAGATGCATACAAAGCGCTCCCCCCCCACATTTGGCAAATCTGACCATAATTCCATCCTCTTGATTCCTGCTTACAAGCAAAAACTAAAGCAGGAAGTACCAGCGACTCGCTCAATACGGAAGTAGTCTGACGATGCGGATGCTACACTACAGGACTGTTTCTAACAGATTGGAATATGTTCCGGGATTCATCCAATGGCATTGTGTACCCCACCTCAGTCATCAGCTTCATCAATAAGTGCATCAATGACGTCGTCTCCACAGTGACTGTACGTACATATCCCAACCAGAAGCCATGGATTACAGGCAACATCCACATCGAACTAAAGGCTAGAGCTGCCGCTTCAAGGAGGAGACTAATCCGGACACTTATAAGAATTCCTGCTATGCCCTCAGATGAACCATCAAACAAGAAAAGCATCAATATAGGATTAAGATTGAATCTTACTACACCAGCTGTGATGCTCGTCAGATGTGGCAGGGCTTGAAAACTATTACGGACTACAAAGGGAAACAGACACGAGCTGCCCAGTGACACGAGCCTACCAGATGAGATATCTTTTATGCTCACTTGGAGGCAAGCAACACTGAAGCATGCACGAGAGCACCAGCTGTTCTGGATGACTGTGAGAAAGCTTTAGGTAGCCGACATGAACAAAACCTTGAAAATAGGTCAACATTCAAAGCCACTGGGCCAGACGGATTACCAGGACATGTACTCAAAGCATGCGTGGACCAACTGTCAAGTGTCTTCACTGACATTTTCAACCTCTCCCTGTTCTGAGTCTAATACCTACATGTTTCAAGCAGACCACCAGTCGCTGTGCCCAAAGAAGCGAAGGTAACTTGCCACGTGGCACTCACGTCAGTAGCCATGAAGTGCTTTGAAAGGCTGGTCAATGCTCACATCATCCCTGATACCCTAGACCCACTCCAATTCGCCCCAACAGATCAACATATGACGCAATCTCAAATCGCACTCCACACGGCCCTTTCTCACCTGTACAAAAGGAACATTGTGAGAATGCTGTTCATTGACTACAGGTCAGCGATCAACACCATAGCGCCCACGAAGCTCATCATTAAGCTAATGACTCTGGGACTACACCTCCCTCTGCCACTGGATCCTGGACTTCCTGATGGGCCGCCCCCAGGTGGTAAGAGTAGGCAACAACACTGGGGCCCCTCAGGGGTGTATACTTAGTCCCCTCCTGTATTCCCTGTTCACCCATGACTGCATGGCCAAACACGCCTCCAACACCATCATTAAGTTTGCTGACAACACAGTGGTAGGCCTGATCACCGACAATGAGACAACAACCTCACCCTCAATGTGAGCAAGACTAAGGAGCTGATCGTGGACTAAAGGAAAAGGAGGGCCGAACAGACCCCTATTAACATCAACGGGGCTGTAGTGGAGCTGGTCAAGAGTTTTTCCAAGTTCCTTGGTGTCGACATCACCAACGAACTATCATGGTCCAAACATACCAAGACAGTCATGAAGAGGGCAATACAAAAACCTTTCCCACTCAGACTGAAAAGATGTCATGGGTCCCCAGATCCTCAAAAGGTTCTACAGCTGCACCATCAAGAGCATCCTGACTGGTTGCGTCACTGCTTGGTTTGGCAACTGCTCGGCATTTGACCGCAAGGCACTACAGAGGGTAGTGTGTACGGCCCAGTACATCCTTGGGGCCAAGCTCCCTGCCATCCAGGACCTATATAATAAGCGGTGTCAGAGGAAATCCCTTGAAATTGTCAGAGACTCCGATCACCAAAGTCTGCTACCGCACGGCAAGCGGTACTGGAGCGCCAAGTCTAGGACCAAAAGGCTCAACAGCTTTTACCCCCAGCAACAAGACTTCTGAACACATCATAAAAATCACCACCGGACAATTTACATTGACGACCCCCCTACTCCATTTTATACAATGCTACTACTCGCTGTTTATTACCTGTGCATAGTCACTTCACCCCCACCTACATGTACAGATTACCTCGACTAGCCTGTACCCCTGCACACTGACTCAGTCGAGGTGCCCCCTGTATGTAGCCTCCACACTGACTCAGTCGAGGTGCCCCCTGTATGTAGCCTCCACACTGACTCAGTCGAGGTGCCCCCTGTATGTAGCCTCCACACTGACTCAGTCGAGGTGCCCCCTGTATGTAGCCTTGATATTCTTATTGTGTTACTTTTTATCTTAGTCTACTTGGTAAATATTTTCTTCTTGAACTGCACTGTTGGTTAAGGGCCTGTCAGTCAGCATTTCACAGTAAGGTCTACACTGTTGGTTCAGGGCCTGTCAGTCAGCATTTCACAGTAAAGTCTACACTAGTTGTATTCGGTGACAAAGTTTGATTTGAGATTGGGCAGATCACTAGCTAGCTCCACAATACAAAGTACCAGCATGCGTGTGTGTGTCTCCGTACCAGCGATGGGCTGCCCTCCGTAGGTGATGTTGAGATTATACGTTCCAGCCTCGTAGGGAATGTACTCTACGCTGCAGCTGCCATCTTTGTTGTCGGTGCAGGACATCTTAGCCTCGGATGGGCCCTCTACAGCCAGACCCAGACCACCTGTACCCGCACCACTACAGAGAGACAGATCATTCTAACCAGGTTTCCCTTTTATACGAGTAAAGTGTCTGTTAAAAATATAAATCTCCAATATGCAAGATGGAATCTTTGTGTAAACCTACTTAACTTGCATTTTCTTTATTTGGTACATGGGAATTCAAACAAAAACCTCGATGTGGGTTAGTGCGTCTCTCGTACCGGGTTTCCACAGTGAACTTGTTGGCTTTGTTGGTGATGCCACTGTCCAAGCCGGGTCCATGTGCACGTACACGCCCCGGGTCACAACCCTCTGTCACTGCCACGCGGAACGGACTTTTGGGAACTGGAGACTCATCGTACGCCACCTTTACACTGTGGGGACCTGGACAAAACAGAGTTATCATATAGTTACAATATAGATCACCTCTACAGTGGGGACCTGGACATTAAACAGAGTTATCATATAGTTACAATATAGATCACCTCTACACTGTGGGGACCTGGACATTAAACAGAGTTATCATATAGATCACCTCTACACTGTGGGGACCTGGACATTAAACAGAGTTATCATATAGATCACCTCTACACTGTGGGGACCTGGACATTAAACAGAGTTATCATATAGTTATCATATAGATCACCTCTACAGTGTGGACCTGGACAAAACAGAGTTATCATATAGTTACAATATAGATCACCTCTACAGTGTGGGGACCTGGACATTAAACAGAGTTATCATATAGATCACCTCTACAGTGTGGGGACCTGGACATTAAACAGAGTTATCATATAGATCACCTCTACACTGTGGGGACCTGGACATTAAACAAACACTACCGTTCAAAAGTTTGGGGTCACTTAGAATTGTCCTTGTTTAAGAAAAGCTCATTTTTTGTCCATTAAAACATCAAATTGATCAGAAAAACAGTGTAGATATTGTTAATGTTGTAAATGACTATTGTAGCTGGAAATGGCTGATTTTTAATGGAATATCTACATAGGCGTACAGAGGCCCATTATCAGCCTCCATCACTTCTGTGTTCCAATGGCACGTTGTGTTAGCTAATCCAAGTTTATCATTTTAAAAAGGCCAACTGATCATTAGAAAACCCTTTTGTAATTATGTTAGCACAGCTGAAAACTGTCGTTCTGATTAAAGAAGCAATAAAACTGGCCTTTAGACAAGTTGAGTATCTTGAGCATCAGCATTTGTGGGTTCGCTTACAAGCTCAACATGGCCAGAAACAATGACATTTCTTCTAACAAGAATAGAATGATGAGTTTCAGTAGTGTACATGATCACTCATTCTGGACAACACACGTCATGGTGTCTGGATACAGAGTGTGGACAGATTGTATACATCATGCTCACTACACTTATTGGCACTAACTCACCCTCTTCGTAGGGAGTGTACTCTACGTTGTAGGTGCCATCACGGCGGTCGGTGATGACCGCGTCGGTAACGGAGCCAGATGGGTTCTGGATCACTGTCTTGATGTGGTTCCCTCCCGTCTGGTTCAGAGCTCTGGCGTCTACCGTGAAATCTGTGGTCGCCTCGCGGAACACGCCTAGAACACAGAACATTAACAAATCTATAAACACAGGCTAAGAAACACAGAACATGCCTAGAAAGGTTATTATATCAAATTAAAACTATTCACGAAACAATTTAGTAAACAGATAATAAACAAACCCATTTGAAAAACTAAAACCATTATCTTTGAATCCAAAACTCACTAAAATAACCATCATGAATAGTGTTAGTTTTTTCTCCTCAACTTTTGGCAAAAATCTAATGGCCAATGCTTTTTTTTCATTTTCTTTATGGGGTTTTCAAGCTTTAAATCTGGTAAACGCTGCCAGAAGACAGCGATGTTTCAAATCGGCCTAGCTTGAGCATCTATCACTAGCCAACAGGGAAGAAACCCACTAGGGAGCTAGCCTAGCCAAAGGACACCATACTTTGTCCCTAACTCTAAAACATATTTTTTTTAATGAAAGAAATGTTTGTATAAAAAAATAAAATAAAAAAATCAGGTCTGAAAATAAACTAAACTTCAAAATAGAAAAACCGAATAGAAATAAAAAAAAGTATATAAAAGCACAAAACTACAACAACCTTGATGCCTAGAACACAGAACACACAGCAAGAACGAACTCTGACCTTTGCCCTCCACTCCCGGTCCGAACACGCGGATTCCACTGGCGTCGACGGCCGGCTCCACTGTGAGGCGGGCGGGGAAGTTGGGTACATCCTGCCCCCCGTAGCGGATGGTGAGGGTGTAGGAGCCGGGGTACAGGGGGATGTAGGTGATGGTGTAGGTTCCGTCTCCATTATCCTGGATGTGGACCTCTGCCTCTGTCCCGCTGTCACTGATGATCTCTATGGTCAGCTCAGCTGGACCTGCATTGGTACAGTCCACCACAAACTCCCCAGTCTCTCCCACCTTGGCACGCTCCAACCCTGGGCCAGAACACTTCACCTGACAGAGGGGGGAGGCACAGGAAGTATTTAATTGTACTGTGAACACTGCTGTATTCTGTGCATATGACAAATAAAAACTTTGATTTGTTTTGATTTTATAATAAAGGTCTAGTCAAATATCAAGTCATTTGAACTAGGGTTAGAGGTCATGTTTACCTTGGTGGCATCAGTGGGGGGGTAGGCGGTGGGTTTGAAAGGGGATCCTGGGATGGGAGCGCTGTCATAGGTCAGCTCCACCTGGTATGGCCCCGCCTCTCGAGGGATAAACTTCACCTGACTGGTCTCTGGTTTAAGCCCCGGTTCCACCTGAATAATTATATTAGCATTAAATAGAATAATGAGGACACTTATTTGTATAGCACATTTTGTAAATTGTTTGAGCCTTAAAGTGTTGAACAATGAACATAGAATTAGGATAAATAACTGTTGAAACAGCACAAAGCAATCAAGCTCAGTACCTTGCAGGTGACAGGTTTCCCAGAGGGCCCTGTAACCTTAGCTCCCACCTTCCCCTGACCTCCTGCTCCCTTGGACTTCACGGTCACTTCCTGGTCCTTACCCACTGTTATCTCTACAGAGCGAGACAGATACAGGAAGAGAGGATGCTTAGACACTACTACACTTGAACAATGACTAAGTCGCTCAAAAATCTACTGGCGTAGAGGCCCCATTATCAGCAACCATCACTCCTGTGTTCCAATGGCACGTTGTGTTAGCTAATCCAAGTTGATCATTTTAAAAGGCTAATTGATCATTAGAAAACCCTTTTTCAATTATGTTAGCACAGCTGCAAACTGTTGTTCTGATTAAAGAAGCAATTAATCTGGCCTTCTTTAGACTAGTTGAGTATCTGGATCATCAGCATTTGTGGGTTCGATTACAGACTCAAAATGGCCAGAAACAAATACCTTTCTTTCTGAAACTCGTCAGTCTATTCTTGTTCTGAGAAATGAAGGCTACTCCATGCGAGAAATTGCCAAGAAACTGAAGATCTCGTACAACGCTGTGTACTACTCCCTTCACAGAACAGCGCAAACTGGCTCTAACCAGAATAGAACGAATGGGAGACCCTGGTGCACAACTGAGCAAGAGGACAATTATGTTAGTGTCTAGTTTGAGAAACAGACGCCTCACAAGTCCTCAACTGGCAGCTTCATTAAATAGACTGACGAGTTTCAGAAGAAAGTTTTGTTTCTGGCCATTTTCTATATCACCATCCACACACACACACTACAGTTCCTATATCACCATCCACACACACTACAGTTCCTATATCACCATCCACACACACTACAGTTCCTATATCACCATCCGCACACACACTACAGTTCCTATATCACCATCTATACTACAGTACCATCTACACACTACAGATCCTATATCACCATCTATACTATATACTGTAGTGGTTCTTGTACATACTGTCTCCCAGTCCATCAACTTGTATCTTGCTGAGGTCGAGGCTTGGAGCCACAGGGATGGAGAAGGGGCTCTTGGGAATAGAATCTCCGCCGTAGGTGACGGCCACTCCCAGAGGCCCCTGCTGGATGGGGGTGTACTTGACCGTGTGAGTGTTGTCATGGTTGTTAATGATCTCAAAGTCCTTAACAGCCTCTCCTTTAGCCGGGCCGGAGAACACAGCGTCCAGCTTGGCTTTACCTGCAGCCTTGGTGTTTACTGTGAAGTGGGTCGGCTTGGTCAACTCCACACCTGGACGAGAGAAAAGAGGGGAGAGAGGCCATGGAACAGGAAAGGGTTAGTTATCTCTGGTGGATGAAAAGGTGAGTACTGTGAAGTGAGTTGGCCTGGTCAACTCCACACCTGGAGGGAGGGAGGAAACCAAGAAAGGATTCATTATTGGTATCGTGTATGTGAAGGCTGACTTTAACTTCCTGTCTTTCATAGCTTTTGAGTGTTTAGCGTGGGTTCGTGTCTCACCACTGCGGTTGAGTCCAGGTCCCTCGGCCTTGACCTTGCTGGCGTCGTGTGACGGGTCAACTTTGATCCTGATGGGAGTCATGGGGATGGTCTGGAACACAGAGAGGTGGAGTCACACATACTATCAAGGAAGAAGTCAGCCAACATTAACAGGAGCTGGAGAACTGGAACGCAGAGAGGAAAGAGACACTCCTACCACACTACCGTAAACACACTACCCACCTGGTCAGCAAACAGCACCATGATAGTGTAACTACCAGCGCCTGGCGGGGTGTATTTAACGGTAAACGTGTCGTTGTCGTTCCTGATGATGTCGAAGTCGATGTCTGCCTCCGCCGGTCCCACCACGCCTGGAGAGCACTTTATACCGATACTGATGTCACCTGGGGGGCGCACACACAAATATCAGCTGTACAATGACATGGCAAAGATACAAGTGGGATCGCACCGGAAGACAGCGGGCCGATTTAGCATTAAATATTTCGGGATTCAGATCATTCTGGCAATTCTCACATAGGAACTTCATTCGGAGGAATAATTACATGTTTTTTACAGCGTGTTCGGAAAGTAGTCCGACCTCTGGACTTTATCCAGATTAATTCAGACCCTGTGACATGTTAACATGAGACCTCTTCGTATCATTATATTCCATAGCTCTTACACATGGAGTACATCTACATTCTGAAACACACATTCACTTAATCAACAAAAATAATCTCTCAAAAGTATCCTTTAAACTTTAGTGTGCTGTGATTGGTCATTTACCAATGTCAATTTCTGTTTAAAATGGGTCACATCATTAAAAGTACCAGAAAGCCTACTCTGGGAATTTGAAAAGTTTGAAGAGTATTTTGTTCCAAACAATATCTAAAATTAGCCAAATCGAAAAGGGTACTTTTGAGATATTCATATTAATAACGTTGAATAAACGTGAAGAGATGTATTTCAGGAAATCGACACTCTCCATATCTGATGCCAAGAGGGTCCACAGCTGTCATCCAGACAGGGTGGCTACTTTAACAAATCTCAAATAGATTTTGATTCGTTTAACACTTTTTTGGTTACTACATGACTCCACATGTGTTATTCTATAGTTGTAATGTCTTCACTATTATTATACAATGTAGAAAATAGTAACAAAATTAAGAAAAACACTTGAATGAGTCGGTGTCCAAACTTTAGACTGGTCCTGTATGTGTTTCATTTGTCCAGGTGGGAGAGGGCAGTGTGGAGTGCAATAGAGATGGCGTCATCTGTTAATCTGTTGGGGCGCTATGAGAAATGGAGCGGGTCCAGGATGATGCTGTTGATGTGAGCCACGACCAGCCTTTCAAAGCATTTCATGGCTACAGACTTGAGCGCTACGGGTCAGTAGTCATTTAGACAGGTTATGTTGGCGTTCTTGGGCACAGGGACTGTTGGTATTACAGACTGGGTCAGGGAGAGGTTGAAAATGTCAGTGAAGACACTTGCCAGCTGGTCAGCACATGGTCTGAGCACTACTCCCGAGCAGTACAGGGAGCTTCCACATCAGACACCATACGATACCTTCCATGCTCTGAGCACTACAGGGAGCTTCCACATCACACACCATACGATACCTTCCATGCTCTGAGCACTACAGGGAGCTTCCACAGACGAGTTTATTCCTTTTAAATCCATGAGGAGCGAAAGGTGAAAGAGACACTTGGGGAAGAAGGGAATCAGAATTGGGTTGTTGTAGTGTAAAGATCTTACCTTGACCTGCCTCAGCACAGTCCACAGTGAAGAATGTTGGTTCAAATGCCTTCAGCCCTGTTTTAGCCACACCAGGACCTGACACCTTCACCTTGTTAGGGTGGCAGCCTGCTCCGATAGTCATCTACACACACACGAGAAAACGGTCAGGAAGAGTGTGTATGTGAAGCTGAAGTCCCCATTCAGCATTTCTTCTGTATGGGTGCTCACCCTGAAGGGACTGTCCGGTATGTTGACCCCGCCCCAGGACGCCATGACGGTGTGTTTGAGGGGTTTCTTGGGGGTGTAACTGCAGGTGTACGTTCCATTACCGTTATCCTTCACCTGAACATCTACTGGGGTTCCCTCACCATCCTAGAGAGAGAGACAGAGATCCTGATACATTTCATATTTTTGGGTTTAGAATGAGATGAACAACTCTTCACCACAAAGACCTAGCCAGAAGAAACGAGCTAGAACAAACCTAGCAAGGGGAGTTAATACAACTACAGCAAACGACCAAACTGAGTGAGTCAACCAAACAGGAGCTAGCTAGCAACAGCAGACAGAAACTGGTTGCTATGGCAACGGGGCAGCAGGACAGCAGAGCCCACAGGCACCATGTTCCCACTCCCCTAGCGCTGAATCTGTTCTCTACCCTAAAGAGGCCAAAAAAAAGACACGAGGAAAGCTTTTACACAGAAACTACTACAGGGGAGGCCAGAAACACTTTTCGCAGCCCTTTACAAAAACGGTGACCTGAGTAATCTCATCTTCCTCACTGACCAGCCAAATGCCTGGCGCTCAGCAGTCTGCTCTCACTACCCATCCATAAAGAAAGAGGGAATCTGTAATGGGGTGGAAGCTGAAAGTCAGAGACAGACGACCCTGACAGCACCATGATAATAATCAACCTCTACAAGACTGGGACTGTCATGGTGCAAGGTAACATTAGGCTGTTTGAAACAGACTTTCAGACCAATAAGGAGAGAGCAGAGAGACACCAGTGACATGCCCTCCCACAAGACAAACTCCACCAGCACCACCCTCACTATCCCCACCCAAAAAGGTACATCCTGCACCACCCTCACCCCTACTATCCCCACCCAAAAAGGCACATCCAGCACCACCCTCACCCCTACTATCCCCACCCAAAAAGGCACATCCAGCACCACCCTCACCCCTACTATCCCCACCCAAAAAGGCACATCCAGCACCTCTTCCCACCATAGTGGAGGACACGCCCCAGGAGGAGAGCGACCCCCTCAGGCAGAGCAGGCTCAGGCCCTCACCACCATGGCTGTCATGAGGGATGAGTTCACCAGACTGGAGGGGGAAGGTGGTCCTGCTGAGGGAGAGCGTGAGCTAACAGATCTTAAGAGGAGACAGTCCCCACCATCCCACCCTCGATCTGGACCGTCTCTATGACCATGTTCACCTGTACAGGGAGACAGTCCCCATTCTTGCCAAGACTCTCAAGGACGTCACTTTACACCGCAGCCCGACCTCTCCACCCCAGGCCAGCACCCTGGACCCCCCCCAGGCCAGCACCACAGCACCAACCTCAATGCCCACCACAGCTAGTGCAGCACAGACCACCCCAGCCCAGCTTCAGACCCACCCAGACGAGGCCTACCAGCCCCCTGCCCCCCACCGCAGACCCACAGCCCAGCAGGCAGAGCTACGCACAGGCTGTGAGGGGAGCAACTGGCCCAGCACCCACCAACATAATGAGTGACATTAAACAAATGCTGAGTCTACTATGCTCACGTGATAGGCCGAGGGGCATGGATGCTCACATGTGATAGGCCGAGGGGCATGGTAAGATGAGCACAAGAACTCCACCATCCTCACACTACACCCACCCAAGTGTCATGACACAAATGATATCTTAAATTATAAACAAATCACATTTGCATAAGAAGAGTTTACATTAATTAAAAAACCCTATTTTAATAGTTCTTGTTGGATTGTGAGTGTTTGTCTCATTTTGCAGGTAAAGAAAAAAACAGTTCTGAAATCTTTTTACATGTTGGAATTTACAAGGGTTGAAGTCCTCTGCTTTTGGGCTAAGGAGCAGAAACCCAGACTTCCTGAAAGACATTGATGATGTTGATATTGTAGTACTACAGGAAACATGGTGCAGAGGTGATGTTTCCACTGGCTGTCCACTAGGTTATAGGGAGATAATCCTACCATCCACTAAATTAAAGGACTCAGGACAGGGCAGAGACTCAGGGGGGAATGCTAATATGGTATAAATCTGAACTAATTAAATCAAAACAGGATAATTATTTCGGAGGCTGTCTTTACAGATAAAAACATATTCCTCTGTGCCACATACATTCCCCACCTCAGAGTCACCCTACTTCAATGAAGAGAGTTTCTCCATTCTAGAGGGGGAAATTAGTCCCTTTCAGGCCCAAGGCAACACACTGGTCTGTGGAGACCTGAATGCTGGAACAGCAGAAGAACCAGACACTATTAACAGTCATGGGGATAAACACCTACCAGGAAGCAACAACCTTTCCCTCCCCACATACACCCACAGAAACAACTATGACAAAGTGAAAAACATAAATGGAGTACAGCTCGTGAAGCTCTGTTCGAACACTGGGTCTGTACATAGTCAATGGTAGGCTGAGAGGGGACTCCTATGGTAGGTACACCTATAGCTCATCTCTTGGCAGTAGTACTGTAGACTACTTCCTCACCGACCTCAACCCAGAGTCTCTCAGAGCCTTCAGTCAGCTCACAGTAAAATCAGTGTATCTGAGAAGAGCAGAACCCAACAGTCAGCCCACTAACACCTCTCTGAGCCTTCACAGTCAGACCACTAACACCTCAGAGCCTTCACAGTCAGCCCACTAACACCTCTCTCAGAGCCTTCAGTCAGCCCACTAACACCTCTCAGAGCCTTCAGTCAGCCCACTGACAGCCCACTCTCTCAGAGCCTTCACAGTCAGCCCACTAACACCTCTCTCAGAGCCTTCACAGTCAGCCCACTAACACCTCTCTCAGAGCCTTCACAGTCAGCCCACTAACACCTCTCAGAGCCTTCAGTCAGCCCACTAACACCTCTCAGAGCCTTCACAGTCAGCCCACTGACACCTCTCTCAGACCACAGTAAAATCAGTGTATCTGAGAAGAGCAGAACCCAACCATGAAGCATCACAGCCCAATAAATGACATGGTACAAAACAGGCCTATAGATGGAGTGAGAACAGACATCTACCACTGGCTGCATTTCCTATTACACTGACAAATACTCAGACCGAAGAGAATGTCTTTCCCAAAATTATGCAATACAAAGAATTAGAAACAAAAGAAATCCAATATTTAATTAGGTGAATATCCAAAATGTGCAGTTTTGGCAGCCAAATATGTGTCCTCCTGCCACAACCTGAGGGACAGCCAGTGAAAAGTGCAAAGTAATGTGGATAATATTTCCCATGTAGTTTTGTATCCCATACGTCTTCAGTCAGGATGAGACTGGTCTTCTCCCATTGCTTTAATGTATTATGGTTCTCATTAATATTGTTGATGGTAATCCCATGTACACTACTAATATTATTGCTGTTGGTCCCACACACACACACACACACACACACACAGTAAGTAATAATGAATTTGCCATGTAGAAAGAGAGAGAAACCCATAGCATCATTGTTAAACAGGCTGTGCCTCATTCAGTTGGTTTGGCCTGTCCTTCAGCGAATACAATGACACCTCCACCTCACACGTACAGCTATGTACGTTAAATCACCCCCAGTGTGTTATCTACACGTACCTGTGCCAGGATGTTGAGGGCAGCATTCCCTCCCAGCTTGGCGTCGACGGTGAACTCAGTGGGTTTCCCCACAGCAAGACCACTGCTCTGTAGGCCTGGACCATACGCCTTCACCTGGACACAGCAAAGAGAGCGCATCACAGGTTAGCAACTGGAGGGTTGCCGGTTCAAAACCCGGGTTAGACAAATCTGGTGAGATGAGAGCTGCTGCCTTGGCAGGAACTAATGGGGATCCATAATAAACCCCAGGAAGAGTAGCTGCTGCCTTGGCAGGAACTAATGGGGATCCATAATAAACCCCAGGAAGAGTAGCTGCTGCCTTGGCAGGAACTAATGTGGATCCATAATAAACCCCAGGAAGAGTAGCTGCTGCCTTGGCAGGAACTAATGGGGATCCATAATAAACCCCAGGAAAAGTAGCTGCTGCCTTGACAGGAACTAATGGGGATCCATAATACATACAAATACCTTAGTAGTCCTTGTTTAGAGCAGTGATTTAACATACCTTATCAGGGTAGTAGTCCTTGTTTAGAGCAGCAGTGATTTCAGCCATGAAGGGAGAGTGCTGGATGTCCTCGTTGTTACAGAGCACATGCACCGCATACTCTCCTGCTTCCATTGGCCAGTACCGCACGTCACATGACCCGTCGCCCTTATCATCACACTCGATCTTCGCCTGGGACGGACCCTCCACTGAGAAACCTGGACACAGACCTTCTGATGAGGACACGCAGATTCTGTGTGGACGTGTTTACCTATTCTAATGGGGACCAGAATTCCCCACAAGAACAGTAAACTTACACAAATTTGACCGACTGGGGACATTGTTAGTCCCCACAAGGTCAAATCCTATTTATTGGGGGTTTAGGGTTAAGGTTAGAATTACGTTAACAGTTAGGAGCTGGAGGTCGACCGATTAAGCAGGACCAATTTCATAACAAAGCGGTAATCGGCATTTCTGGACGCTGATTACATTGCACTCCACGAGGAGACTGAGTGGCAGGCTGACCGCCTGTTACTCCACGAGGAGACTGAGTGGCAGGCTGACCGCCTGTTACTCCACGAGGAGACTGAGTGGCAGGCTGACCGCCTGTTACTCCACGAGGAGACTGAGTGGCAGGCTGACCACCTGTTACTCCACGAGGAGACTGAGTGGCAGGCTGACCACCTGTTACGCGAGTGCAGCAAGGAGCCAAGGTAAGTTGCTAGCTAGCATTAAACTTTAAAAAACAATCAATCTTCACAATCACTAGGTTAACTAGCATGTCCTGCGTTGCATATAATCAATGCGGTGGCTGTCACAGCCTACAATCACAGCCTACTTCGCCAAACGGGTGATGATTTGACAAAAGCACAATCGTTGCACGAATGTACCGAACCATAAACATCAGTGTCTTTCTTAAAATCAATACACAGAAGTATATATTTTTAAACCTGCATATTTAGCTAAGAAATTAATGTTAAGCAGGCAATATTAAACTAGGGAAATTGTGTCAATTCTCTTGCGTTCATTGCACGCAGAGTCAGGGTATATGCAACAGTTTGGGCCGTCTGGCTCGTTGCTAATTAATTTTCCATAATTATGACATAACATTGAAGGTTGTGCAATGTAACAGGAATATTTAGACTGATGGATGCCACCATGGTTCCGTATTTTACTGAAAGAACAAACGTTTTGTTTTCTAAATGATAATTTCCAGATTTGACCATATTAATGACCAAAGGCTCGTATTTCTGTGTGTTATCATGTTATAATTAAATCTGATTTGATAGAGCAGTCTGACTGAGCGGTGGTAGGCAGCAACAAGCTCGTAAGCAATCAAACATTACTGTGTTTGAAGCATTGCTAAGAGCTGCTGGCATACACAGCGCTGTTTATGACTTCAAGCCTATCAACTGCTGAGATTAGGATGGCAATACTAAAGTGCCTATAAGAACATTAATCGTCAAAAGGTATATGAAATGCAAATGGCAGAGAGAGAACTAGTTGATGAGTCAATTCCTATAATAACTACAACTTCATAACTGGGAATAATATTGAACCACCAGCTTTCATATCTTCTCATGTTCTGAGTAAGGAACTTACCGTTAGCTTTCTTACATAGCACATATTGCACTTTTACTTTCTTCAACACGGTTTTTGCATTATTTAAACCAAATTGAGCAGATTTCATTTATAAAAATGTATTATATTAAGTTAATTTAGTATTGTTGTAATTGTCATCATTAAATATATATATTTAAATAATCAGCATCATTTTTTTTGGTCCTCCAACAAATCGGTATCATAAATCGGTCGACCTCTATTAGGAGCCAAGTTTAATTTTAGGGTTAGGTTTTGGGTTAGGGTAAGGGAAAATAGGATTTTGAATGGGACTGAATTGTGTCTCCACAAAGTTAGCCGTACAAGTGTGTGTGTGTGTGTGTGTGTGTGTGTGTGTGTACACTTACCCAGTGTTCCCACATTCTCTCCAACAGCTTCGACCACGAAGTCGGCAGATTTACCCACAATGCCGCTCTCCAGGCCGGGCCCCCATGCTCGCACCTTCTGTGGACCCGCCTCCAAACCAATCTTCACCTCCAACGGGCTGCAACAGGAAGTGATGTGTGACAGCATTACACCAGGCTCTCTATTCATGACTATTAATTGTTGTTGACACATCATATGTTGCAAAGAGGATCACAGTTATTTACCAGAATTCACCTGCAATGACTTCCTTTTCCCTATTAGTGCATTCAACTAAGTCTAACTATATGTCACTCTGGTTAACAATGTAAATGTACCTGCGGGGGATGTGTTGTCCTCCCCAGGTGATGGTTATACTGTATGTTCCGGGGGTGGTGGGGTAGTACTCAAACCCAAACACTCCGTCTCCTAGATCCTTCCTCTTACAGGGCTCCTCCAAACCCTCTGCACACACAGGGTCAGTTTGGTCATTAAGAAAATTGAGTTAGTGTTAGAGAGAGATATACACACACACAGTAGCAGTCAAAAGTTTACACCTACTCATTCTAGGGTTTTTATTTTTACTATTTTCTACATTGTTGAATAATAGTGAAGACGTGAAAAGATGACACATTTGGAATCATGTAGTAACCAAAAAGTTAAAAATATATTTTAAAAGTTCAGATTCTTCAAAGTAGCATCCCTTTGCCTTGATGACAGCTTTGCATTCTCTCAACCAGCATCATGAGGTAGTCACCTGTAATGCATTTCAATTAACATGTGGTCTTGGTAAAAGTGAATATGGAATTTCTTTCCTTCTTATTGCATTTGAGCCAGTCAGTTGTGTTGTGACAAGGTAGGGGTGTAAACAGAAGATATCCCTATTTGGTAAAAGACCAAGTCCACATTATGGCAAGAACAGCTCAAATAAGCAAAGAGAAATGACAGTCCATCATTACTTTAACACATGAAGGTCAGTCAATATGGAACATTCCAAGAACTTTGAAAGTTTCTTCAAGTGCAGTCACAAAAACCATCAAGCTCTATGATGAAACTGGCTCTCATGAGGACTGCCACAGACCCAGAGTTACCTCTGCTGCAGAGGATAAGTTCATTAGAGTTAACTGCACCTCAAATTGCAGCCCAAATAAATGCTTCCGAGTTCAAGTAACAGACCTCAACTGTTCAGAGGTGACTGCATGAAAGCAGGCCTTCATGGTTGAATTGCTGCAAAGAAACCACTACTAAAGGACACCACTAAGAAGCGAGTTGCTTGGGCCAAGAAACAGGAGTAAGGGACAGACGGGTGTAAATCTCATTTGGGTCGATTAGTGCAAATTGGAGATTTTCAGCTCCAACTGCAGTGTCTTCGAGATGCAATGTAGCTGAGTGGATGATCTCTGCATGTGTGGTTCCCACCGTGAAGCATGGAGGAGTAGGTGAACAGATGATCTCTGCATGTGTGGTTCCCACCGTGAAGCATGGAGGAGTAGGTGAACAGATGATCTCTGCATGTGTGGTTCCCACCGTGAAGCATGGAGGAGTAGGTGAACAGATGATCTCTGCATGTGTGGTTCCCACCGTGAAACATGGAGGAGTAGGTGAACAGATGATCTCTGCATGTGTGGTTCCCACCGTGAAGCATGGAGGAGTAGGTGAACAGATGATCTCTGCATGTGTGGTTCCCACCGTGAAGCATGGAGGAGTAGGTGAACAGATGATCTCTGCATGTGTGGTTCCCACCGTGAAACATGGAGGAGGAGGTGAACAGATGATCTCTGCATGTGTGGTTCCCACCGTGAAGCATGGAGGAGTAGGTGAACAGATGATCTCTGCATGTGTGGTTCCCACCGTGAAACATGGAGGAGTAGGTGAACAGATGATCTCTGCATGTGTGGTTCCCACCGTGAAACATGGAGGAGTAGGTGAACAGATGATCTCTGCATGTGTGGTTCCCACCGTGAAACATGGAGGAGTAGGTGAACAGATGATCTCTGCATGTGTGGTTCCCACCTTGAAACATGGAGGAGTAGGTGAACAGATGATCTCTGCATGTGTGGTTCCCACCGTGAAACATGGAGGAGTAGGTGAACAGATGATCTCTGCATGTGTGGTTCCCACCGTGAAACATGGAGTAGGTGAACAGATGATCTCTGCATGTGTGGTTCCCACCTTGAAACATGGAGGTAGTGTGATTTTTTTAGAATTCAAGGCTCACTTAACTTCTTAAGCTTCCCCCTACTTTTTCTGAAATTCTGTTAAAAATCGCGCAACATTTTGGCGTCCTGCTACTCAGGCCAGGAATATAGTATATGCATATGATTAGTATGTGTGGATAGAAAACACTCAGACGTTTCCAAAACTGTTTAAATCACGGCTGTGACTATAACAGAATGTCTGTTTCATCGAAAAGCGCACGCAGGAAAATCTGATCACTGGAGATGGAAAAAAATATCCATGCGCCACTCCCATGAATTGTTAAAGGTGAACCGTAATATATTTGGCCAAGCTTGCAGTACCTACAGCTACCACAGGATCTATAGAGTCTCCTCATTTGAATCTGAATTGATTCTTGGTAGATCCGCCCAAAGGGAACCGATTCTCTCCGACCACCGACCCGAGGCATTGTCTGCCTTTTTCTCCGGACATTTTTCCACACGGCAGGCTATCGAATTTACATCGCCTCCTGATGATTTTTATAGCTTATTAACGTGTAGTTATACCTAAAGTTGCATTAGAAAGGTATTTCGAAGTGTTTTGTAAAAGTTTATCGTCGAATTTTTAACTTTTAAAAAATGACGTTACGTTATGAAACGCTCTTTTTTCCGTTTTCCACACAGTCTTCATAGATCGATATCTAGGCTATATATGGACCGATTTAATCCAAAAAAAGACCCAGTATTGATTATGGGACATCAAGGTGTGCAAAGAAAGAAGATGGTCAAAGGTAATTAATGTTTTATATTTTATTGTGCGGTTTGTGTAGCGCCGACTATGCTAATTCTTTTGTTTACATCCCCTACGGGTCTTTTGGGGTGTTGCATGCTATCAGATAATAGCTTCTCATGCTTTCGCCGAAAAGCATTTTAAAAATCTGACACGGTGGCTAGATTCACAATGACTGTAGCTTTATTTTAATACCAAACATGTGTATTTTAATGAACGTTTGCGTTTTAACTAATACCATTAGCATATAGCGTCGCGCATGTGCATTTCTAGAGCTCTAGGTGAGACGTCTGCGTCTCAAGTAAGCTCAAGAGGTTTTAACCAGCATGACTACCACAGCAGCGATACACCATCCCATCTGGTTTGGCCTTAGTGGGACTATCATTTTCAACAGGACAATGACCCAACACCTCCAGGCTATGTAAGGGCTATTTGACCAAGGAGAGTGATGGAGTGCTGCATCAGATGACCTGGCCTCCACAATCACCTGACCTCAACCCAAGTGAGATGACTTGGGATGAGTTGTCCCTCTGAAGGAAAAGCAGCCAACAAGTGCTCAGCATGTGGGAACTCCTTCAACACTGTTGGAAAAACATTCCCTATGAAGCTGGTTGAGAGAATGCCAAGAGTGTTCAAAGCTGTCAAGGCAAAGGGTGGCTACTTTGAATAATCTCAAATATATTTATTTGTTTAACACTTGAAAACCCCCTGAATGAGTCGATGTCCAAACTTGACTGGTACATAAACTCAGCAAAAAATAGAAACGTCCCTTTTTCTGGTCCATGTTTTTCAAAGATAATTCGTAAAAATCCAAATAATTTCACAGATCTTCATTGTAAAGGGTTTAAACACTGTTTCCCATGCCTGTTCAATGAACCATAAACAATGAATGAACATGCACCTGTGGAACGGTCATTAAGACACTAACAGCTTATAGACGGTAGGCAATTGAGGTCACAGTTATGAAAACTTCGGACACTAAAGAGGCCTTTCTACGGACTCTGAAAAACACCAAAAGAAAGATTCATTAGCAGACCACGTGTAACATCTGCACAGGATCGGTACATCCGAACATCACACCTGCGGGACAGGTACAGGATGGCAACAACTGCCAGAGTTACACCATTACCGCACAATCCCTCCATCAGTGCTCAGACTGTCCGCAATAAACAGAGGCTGGACTGAGGGCTTGTAGGCCTGTTGTAATGCAGGTCCTCACCAGACGTCACCGGCATCATCGCCTATGGGCACAAACCCACTGTCGCTGGACCTCTTCACTGACGAGTCACGGTTGTCTCACCAGGGGAGCTGGTCGGAATCGCGTTTATCGTCAAAGGAATGAGCGTTACACCGAGGCCTGTACTCTGGAGCAGGATCGATTTGGAGGTGGAGGGTCCGTCATGGTCTGGGGAGGTGTGTCACAGCATCAGACTGAGCTCCTCCTCCCTCATGTGGTACCCTTCCCTGCAGGCTCATTCTGACATGACCCTCCAGCATGACAATGACACCAGCCATACTGCTCGTTCTGTGTGTGATTTCCTGTCAGTGTTCTGCCATGGCCAGCAGAGCCTGGATCTCAATCCCATTGAGCACGTCTGGGACCTGTTGGATCAGAGGGTGACGGCTAGGGCCATTCCCCCCCAGAAATGTCCGGGAACTTGCAGGTGCCTTGGTGGAAGAGTGGGGTAACATCTCACAGCAAGAACTGGCAAATCTGGTGCAGTTCATGAGGAGATGCACTGCAGTACTTAATGCAGCTGGTGGCCACACCAGATACTGACTGTTACTTTTGACCCCCCTTTGTTCAGGGACACATTATTCCATTTAGTCACATGTCTGTGGAACTTGTTCAGTTTGTCTCAGTTGTTGAATCTAATGTTCATACAAATATTTACACGTGTTAATTTTTCTGAAAATAAACAGTTGACAGTGAAAGGACGTTTCTTTTTTTGATGAGAATACATTATTAATAGATGCTCGTTGGCATAGTTTATGAAACTAAGGCTGCTGGGTAGTGTAGTTTCCTAAATATATAGGCTGCTGCTGGGTATAGTTGACTCACTGGGGCCCTTGATGGTGACTTTGAGTTCTCCAGTCCCAGCTCCTTTAGTGAAGACTCTGAAGTCAGCCGTCTCCTTCACCCTGAGGCCTTTGGGCTGCAGACCACGCCCCTTAGCCCGAACCAGGCTGGGGTTACAAGCTGGGGGAGGGAGGGTTAGAGGTGAACACAGTCTATAGTTTGAATGGATGACATTAACCCCCAGGGGAACTGCTAAATAAGGACCGGCTGAGTAACATGCGCATGTGTGTGTGTGTGTGTGTGTGTGTGTGTGTGTGTGTGTAGACACTGGGTCAGTCTGAGTTTGGAGGTTTAGAGAGAGATGACACACCAGTCTATGAAAAAGGATGAGTCACAATGAATAGTATGAGACACACACACCGAGTCTAGCACCCAAGAGAGATCCCAGGAAGTGACAGGACAGTAGAAGGAAGAAGCTGCTCCAGAGAGAGAAGAGATACCAGCTCCCTCCATCCTTCCATAGAGAGAGAACGAAGCAGTTAGAATATAAAAGTAGTGACAAACAGAATAACAGAGCAAGAAACAGAACAAGAAACAGAACCAGAATAACAAAGCAAGAAACAGAACCAACGAAACAGAACAGCAGAAACAGACAAAGTAAAGTCAGACACTCTGCCTCATTTCCCTCAGTCTGTCTCACCTTCTCCTATGTTAACAGTGAAGGGGCTCTTGCTGATTTGTCCTCCAGCGAAGGTAACGTAGATGGTGTGGGCCCCCTCCAGGGTGGGTTTGTAGGTGCAGCGGTACGAACTGTTGCCCTTATCCTCTATCTGACACACCACCACGTCCTTCTTACCCGCTGGGTCCATGATCACCACCTCCACCTCTCCCACACCAGCACCTGGAGACAGGGGCAGCTTTAGCATCATACCAATAGACTGCGTCCTCTATAATTATGGGACTGAGAAGCCCTCTTTTTGGCCCAATACTCCAAAAGTTTAACAATGGGGTTAAAATACAGACTGTCAGCTTTCATTTGATGCATTGTCATACATAGGGTGAACCGTTTAGGAATTACAGCACTTCTCGTACATAGTCCCCCACTTTAGGGGAGCAAAAGTATTGAGACAAATTCACTTGTGTATTAAAGTAGTAATGTATAGTCTCATTTAATTTTATTTAACTCGGCAAGTCAGTTAAGAACTAATTCTTATTTACAATGATGGCCTAGGAACAGTGGGTTAACTGGTCTAGGAACAGTGAGTTAACTGGCCTAGGAACAGTGGGTTAACTGGCCTAGGAACAGTGGGTTAACTGGCCTAGGAACAGTGGGTTAACTGGCCTAGGAACAGTGGGTTAACTGGCCTAGGAACAGTGGGTTAACTGCCTTGTTTTAGGGATAGAACGACAGGTGTACCTAGTCAGCTCGGGGATTCGATCTAGCAACCTTTCGGTTACTGGCCCAACGCGCTAACCACTAGACTACTAGTCATTTGTAATAGAATATATGAAAACACGTCTACATGAATGTGGATGCTACCAACATTATGGATAGGAATGAATCAGGAATAATGAGTGAGAAAGTTAGACGCACAAATATCATAACCCCAAGACATGCTAACCTCTCACCATTACAATAACAGGGGAGGTTAGCATTTTATATCTCCAAGACATGCTAACCTCTCACCATTACAATAACAGGGGAGGTTAGCATTTTATATCATAACCCCAAGACATGCTAACCTCTCACCATTACAATAACAGGGGAGGTTAGCATTTTATATCATAACCCCAAGACATGCTAACCTCTCACCATTACAATAACAGGGGAGGTTAGCATTTTATATCATAACCCCAAGACATGCTAATCTCTCACCATTACAATAACAGGGGAAGTTAGCATTTTATATCATAACCCCAAGACATGCTAACCTCTCACCATTACAATAACAGGGGAGGTTAGCATTTGGGGGTATTTGTGCATCTAAAACCCTTCTTTTTTTAAACCACAACAAAAATAGTCGTCCTTCCTAACGGAGCTGCCTGAGAGGATGGAAACTGCTCAGGGATGTCAGAAAGAGACCCATGGTGATTTTAAAATGGCTGTGAAGAGAGAACAGTGTGTACCTGCGGTGTAGACATCAAAGTATGTGGTCTTATTGGCGATGTTCCCGGCAGGTTCTAGTCCAGGTCCCTGGGCTGTAGCTTTACTGCTGTCTCCCTGAGCCATCCCCACATCCACCTCATAAGGAGACTTATTGATGTGTAGCCCCGCAAACAGCACCGTCACCTGGTAACAATACAGAGTTACCAAACAGCACCGTCACCTGGTAACAATACAGAGTTACCAAACAGCACCGTCACCTGGTAACAATACAGAGTTACCAAACAGCACCGTCACCTGGTAACAATACAGAGTTACCAAACAGCACAGTCACCTGGTCAGAAAAACATGTCACCTAACAACATTACACAGAGCACCATCACCTAGGATTAAGTAGGGTTCGTTTAGGCTTACCTTGTGCATCCCAGTGACTTTGGGAATGTAGAAGACTGAGTAGGTACGATTCTTATCGTTGTTGGCTGTCACCTTGGCCTGACGGGGAGGATAGAGAGAGAGACACCCACTAATGATCAAAATCCAGAAAAGAGACATTACATTTCAACCACCTAAAAGTATGCAATTCCCAAACCTTCCATAAAGCACCTGGCTCTCAGGAGAAGACTGGCTATGTGCACACTGCCTACAAAATGTGGAAACTGAGCTGCGGTTCCTAACCTCCTGGCAAATGACTGGCCAGAGATACACATATTCACCTCAGATTACAGACCTACAAAGAATTTGAAAACAAACCCAATTTTGATCAACTTCTACTGGGTGAAATACCACAGCAGCAAGATTTGTGACCTGTTGCCACAAGAAAAGGACAACCAGGGAAGATTAAGCACCATTGTAAATACATGCATTTATTTTCCCTTTTGTACTTTAACTATTTGCACATCATTACAACACTGTATATAGACACGACATTTTAAATGTTTTTATTCCTTTGGAACTTGAGTAATGTTTACTGTTAAAAAAAAAAAATATTATCTACTTCAAATGCTTCAATTGAATTGAGAAACCGAGAGTTATACAGCTATACTTTTTTTGGTTTCTTTTTTATTATATTCGAGTTTAGTCACAATATTTGTTATATTATTTATTCTGTCTTTCTGGTGGATTAAATTGAAACCAACTTTCTAGAACGTTTAAAACCACTTAAAAAGGTGATATTTGGGATTTCCTTTAAATAACTGAAAGTGAGAGGGGTGAGACATTCTTACTAATTTGAAGAAGTAGTTCAGATTTAAGTTTAACTTTTGTACGACTGAAGCCTTTAGTGAGAGGTCTAATATTTTAATTTCTGCACCCCGAATTCATATTCATTATATAAATAAGGCATTTAAATTGTGTCTGGCTTGCCGCTCCAAAGTCATTTTTCTCTCAATTTAAAATTACTGTTCACTAGGTGTAGGCAAGACCATCAGCAAGTAGGTAAATTGTGAACTGACTAAAGAGTTAGCCAGGGTGATTTTTCCACAAAGGTATTTTCCTTTCCATGGTAGTAAGATCCTACCTATTTTTTTGGAGTGATCATTTCTTTTGGGATTTGTATACCGAGTATGTCCACATCCCAAACAGACCATTTTATTGGTAAACTACCCTATAATGTACAAGTTGCATTTTTGTGATCCAATATGTATATAATATGGTTTCAATCCAGAGAGGTTAGAAAAAGTACCTAGATCCTCTAGGAGGCTGTGGAATCCATTGAAATTATTGTTGGATCTGATTTTCACAGCTAAAATTTCAATGGCCATAATAAATAGATATGCCGATAGTGGACAACCTTGTTTTACTCCTCTTGACAGTTTAAAACTTTAAGTAGCCATGGACTATTTTACACCTCGGGTTACTATACATAACTTTAACCCATTGCACAAGGGAGTCTCCAATTGAAATATTCCAGGCATTGTATATAAATTCCAGTCTTACTTCCTCAAAGGCCTTTTCAAAGTCAGCTATGAATACCAGGCCTGGTTTCCCAGATATTTCAGTGTTCTATTGTTTCCAGTACTTGTGTTATATTTTCTCCAATGTATCGTAAAAAACCTGTCTGACTAGGATAAATAATATCCGACAATACCTTTTAAATTCTATTTGCTATACATTTTGCATCACAACACTGAAGAGTAAGGGTCCTCCAATTGTTTTAACTTGTATCCTGTCTCAGTAATAATGAAATCAGACCTTGCCAAGTGTCCGATAATCGACCATTTACAGAGTGGTTACAACACGCCAAGAACAGTCCTGAGTAGATCAAAAAGGTTTGGTACACCTCCACTGGTATGTATCCAGCCTTGGGGTTTTCCCAGGCGTAAAGGCTTTAATTACATTAAGAAGTTCCTCCTCTGTAATTTGGCCTTCAAATGAGTCTCTGTACATATTATTATTAATAATAGAAAATCCTTACAATTAACTTCAGTTAGAGGAGATTGAAATTAAAACATATCCTTAAAGTACTTTGGTGAATCATGGGTAACGCCATCATTTGTAACAAGTTTCTGTAAATAATTTGGCAGCATTTCTATGTTGAAGATTAAAAAAAAAAAAAAATTGTGCATTTTTCCCCATATTCCATCCAGTTGGCTTTATTTCAGAAGTTTACATACACCTTAGCCAAATACATTCAAACTCAGTTTCACAATTCCTGACATTCAATCCTAGTAAAAATTCCCTGTTTTAGGTTAGTTAGGCTCACCACTTTATTTAAAAAATATGAAATGTCAGAATAGAGAATGATTTATTTCAGATGTAATTTATTTCATCACATTCCCAGTGGGTCAGAAGTTTAAATACACTCAATTAGTATTTGGTAGCATTGCCTTTGAATTGTTTAACTTGGGTCAAACGTTTCCGGTAGCATTCCACAAGCTTCCCACATTAAGTTGGGTGAATTTTGGCCCATTCCTCCTGACAGAGCTGGTGTAACTGAGTCAGGTTTGTAGGTCTCCTTGCTCACACAAGCTTTTTCAGTTCTGCCCACAAATTTTCTGTAGGATTGAGGTCAGGGCTTTGTGATGGCCATTCCAATACCTTGACTTTGTTGTTCTTGAGCCATTTTGCCACAACTTTGGAAGTATACATGGGATCATTGTCCATGTGGAAGACCCATTTGCAACCAAGCTTCAATATATCCACATCATTTTCCCACCTCATGACTCCATCTATTTTGTGAAGTGCACTAGTCCCTTCTGCAGCAAAGCACCCCCACAACATGATGCTGCCACCCCCGTGCTTCACGGTTGGATTGGTGTTCTTCAGCTTGCAAGCCTCTCACTTTTTCATATAAAAATAACAATGGTCATTATGGCCACAGTTCCATTTTTGTTTCATTAGACCAAAGGATATTTCTCCAAAAAGTACGATCTTTATCCCCATGTGCAGTTGCAAACCGTAGTCTGGCTTTTAATGGCGATTTTATAGCAGTGGCTACTTCCTTGCTGAGAGACCTTTCAGGTTATGTCGATATAGGACTCGTTGTACTGTGGATATAGATACTTGTATACCTGTTTCCTCCAGCATCTTCAAGGTCCTTTGCTGTTGTTCTGGGATTGATTTGCACTGTTCGCACCAAAGTACATTAATCTCTAGGAGACCGACCGCGTCTCCTTCCTGAGCGGTATGACGGCTGCGTGGTCCCATGGTGTTTATACTTGTGTACTATTGGTTGTACAGATGAATGTGGTACAGTCAGGCATTTGGAAATTGCTCCCAAGGATGAACCAGACTTGGAGGTCTACAATTTATTTTTCTGAAGTCTTGGCTGATTTCTTTTGATTTTCCCATGATGTCAAGCAAAGAGGCACGGAGTTTGAAGGTAGGTCTTGAAATAAATCCACAGGTACACCTCCAATTGATTAAAATTATGTCAATTAGCCTATCAAAAACTTCTAAAGCCATGACATCATTTTCTGGAATTTTCCAAGCTGTTTGAAGGCACAGTCAACTTAGTGTATGTAAATATCTGACTCTGGAATTGTGATAGTGAATTATAAATGAAATAATCTGTCTGTAAACAATTGTGTGTCATGCACACAGTAGATGTCCTAACCGACTTACCAAAACTATAGTTGGTTAACAAGAAATTTGTGGAGTGGTTGAAAAACTGAGTTAATGACTCCAACCTAAGTGCATGTAAACTTCCGACTTCAACTGTATATGCAGTGTGTGTGTGTATATATATGCAGTGTGTGTGTGTGTGGGCGTACCTCCTCTTTGTGTCCGGCAGGGTCCTCTACATACACCAGCACCTCTCCCATCCCAGCACTGATGGTCTCCACTGTAAACATCGCCTTCTTCATCACAACGTTACCTACTGGCTCTATACCTGGAGAACGAGAGAGAGAGCAAAAGAGGTGAGGCTGAGGAAAACATTTAGGTGTGTGTGTGAGAGAGAGACAGGAAAACATGTTAGTGTGTACCTGGTCCATATGCGCGGGCCTTCTTGGGGTTCAGTTTGGGGCGGAGGGGTGCGCCAGGCTTCAGTTTGGACTTGGGGAACTGGGACAGGTATGTCATCACGGAATGTTCATCTACATTAGGGTCAACGATCTCCTCTGGGGTTATCACCTAGGAAACCAGATGGCACACTGTTTAGAAACACACACAGCAGAGGGTAGCGTGATTTAATGTAGACCTTAGCCACTACCTCAGACAATCTCAAGCTGCACAAAGCACCCACAGAGCCACAGAGACAGAGGAAGAGTTGTTCTGAGAACTGGCCCACTTTGGGAGGAAACACCAACCACAGAGATAACTGACAGCACGCTACCAAGGTCTGCAGAGCTGCCAACCTCGCACGAAAGCCCTGCCCACATGACAACTCAGCACTGCACACAAATACTAGGCTAACGCCATGAAGCTACAGACAGCATCACAGCTCTGTAATGATTATGATGGTAGCATGATTCCACAGAGAACAATGTGATGGTTAGCGTAGCTCGTTTACCTGAGGGATACCCAGCCAGTCATCAGCCTGTTGCATGGCCTCACGGGCGTTGTCCACTGGTTTAGTCTGGTCCCACTGGTCCCAATCAGGGCACAGGCCTATAAGAAAATGTTATTTAAAACTTAGAAACACACAACTATAAAAAATAAATAAAAAAATAATGCTTACTGGGTCTTTGAAACAAGCCCCTTGTGACTACCTATCTACCCCCCCCTACCCTCTGACCTTTAACCCCGACTTACCCGGAGCACAGCTGTCGACCAGTGCCCCCAGTGCTCTGCCACTCTGCCAGTCTCTGCTGAAGTTGTGGATGGGGATCTCTGGTAGCTTGTTCTGGATCCATCCCAGAAGTCTCTGTTTCGGGGTCTTCTGCTGGCCGTCACCCCCCTCCTCCTCCTCGTCCCACATGGGCATGGAGATGGAGTAGTGGAGGATCAGCGTCCACACCATGCCAAGGATCAGCTTCAGGTTACCATCCACTATGGCCTTGGAGTCTGGAGGAGAGACAGTAATATATGAATATGCAGATCTAGGATAAGGTGGGGGGTAGAGCTGTAGAGAGGGTGGGGTTGGATTAGAGTATAGTTGTAGAGAGGGTGGGGTTGGGTTAGGATTGGAGGGTGGGGGTTGAGAAGAGCTGTAGAGGGTGGGGGGTTGGATTAGAGTATAGTTGTAGAGAGGGTGGGGTTGGGTTAGGATTGGAGAAGAGCTGTAGAGGGTGGAGTTGGATTAGAGTTATTAGCTGTAGAGAGGGTGGGGTTGGGTTAGGATTGGAGAAGAGCTGTAGAGGGTGGGGTTGGATTAGAGTATAGCTGTAGAGGGTGGGGTTCGATGAGGATTTTTTATTTCGCCTTTATTTAACCAGGTAGGCCGGTTGAGAACAAATTCTCATTTACAACTGTGACCTGGCCAAGATAAAGCAAAGCATTAGGATTGGAGTAGAGCTGTAGCGAGGGTGGGCGTTGGATTGGTGACTGGGAGATCAGCGATGAGCGTAAGAATGATGCAACCACAGACCAGTCCACACACGTCTTCACGCACACACAGGATTGAGGTAATTGCTCATCAGGTCCTAAGGGTGGTGTGATAAAAACAAGCCCCCAGGACAGGGAGAAGGCACAGCCTGAGTTCTAACTCGATAAAGATGTGTTGGCGCTCCTCACACGCTGGTGCTTGCTGGAGGAATGCTGAGGCAACACAATCCAGGAGACAAGAATCCTCCTTTTGTTGTGTCGGTGCGTGTCTGACACAGAAAGCCAGAAAACATGAATGGAATCCTCCTGTAATCCTTTTACAGTTCTCATAGGCTTACAATGTTGTTTTGAATATTGCGCAAACAGTCGCTAAGATTATATTTGGTTTTGAATGTTGCAAAATAACCATTTTGAATTCAGCAATTGTTAGCTAGAATGCTAACGCTCACTGACATGGACTGGAAGCAAAGCTAGCCAAAGAGCCATTTTACTGGTTGAAGTTAATTAATTAATTAAGAAGATTTAAGTACAATGCAGTTGATTTGCTAGTATGACACCAACATTAGATTAAGCAGGACAGTCGTACGAGCCTTACAACCAAAAAGGGTGAAATGCACAAACAAGAAACAAGTACATGGAAGCCATTTCTGCTGGAGGAATGAGAAATTCTGAATAGCCCCCCGAGTCACTGTCTGTTAGTTAGTTAGCTAGCTAGCCCCCCCCCCAGTCACTGTCCGTTAGCTAGTTCACCTCCCTATTGACTGTGTTCAGTAACAGTGCGTGGATAAAAATCACTGGGGAAGCAAAGCCAGAAAAAAAAGCCATAGTACAACCTGTTGTTTGCTCTATCACCTGTTAGTTCATATGCCTTGACACGGATATACAGGCCTGAAGGCATAGACGATAAGAAGACAGTGATATACAGGCCTGAAGGCAGAGACGATAAGACAGTGATATACAGGCCTAAAGGCAGAGACGATAAGAAGACAGTGGTATACAGGCCTAAAGGCAGAGACGATAAGAAGACAGTGGTATACAGGCCTAAAGGCAGAGACGATAAGACAGTGGTATACAGGCCTAAAGGCAGAGACGATAAGACAGTGGTATACAGGCCTAAAGGCAGAGACGATAAGACAGTGGTATACAGGCCTAAAGGCAGAGACGATAAGACAGTGGTATACAGGCCTAAAGGCAGAGACGATAAGACAGTGGTATACAGGCCTAAAGGCAGAGACGATAAGACAGTGATATACAGGCCTAAAGGCAGAGACGATAAGACAGTGGTATACAGGCCTAAAGGCAGAGACGATAAGACAGTGGTATACAGGCCTAAAGGCAGAGACGATAAGACAGACAGAATAAATTCAACCACACCTGTGGTTCATCACAAAACCAAAGAGCAACCATGTCTAGTTAAGTCCATAAAGCATATAGCATGCAACAGATAGATGTCCTACAGCATGGTCAAAGGTAAGGTTTCACACATTTTCAGACTAACTCTTGATTTACTACACCGGAGAGTTAAAGGAAACAGGAGCTGCCTCCACTATTCCAGCATCATCAAATCCTCTGCTTAGTCTAATACAGTGACAACTAAATGATATCAAAAACTATTACTTAGTCCAATCAAAAGCAAGGTAAATATCATGTGGCTATTCATGGTTCTGATTTCAGTGTGCTTGCAGGTAGAATAAACATGTTAACTCACTCTACTTGTAGAGAAATGCCATCCTCTCTCTTCATGCTTTAGTTGTTGTCGTCCTAGGCTACCTGGCTAAAATACTTGCTTGCTAAGCTTCATTTCATGGGCAACGATTAGACAGCTAGTTAACATTAGCCTTCTACATATTTAACTTTCATCCTCTCAGGCCAGAGGCACAATGTATGAATTAATGGTTGTATCAGAATCACCGTTATAGTCATTGGCCAGTATGGAGAATTAAGTAAAACCACAAGTCCAAATATCTATCACCATACAACAATTTAATGACATTTGGCTTTTGATGTGATAGGTGTGAAGCCAAATCGCAACTGGCTTCCCTTAACACTTTTGTTTTTAATTGCGCCAGGACCATTGCTCGGCTAAATCGGCTATTATTGTATAAAGGAGGTAAATAACAGTAGCAGGGCTACATACAGGGGGTACAGGTACAGAGTCAATGAGCGGGGGCACCGGTGTCGAGGTTATTGAGGTAATATGTACATGTAGGTAGAGTTATTATGCATAGATAATAACAGAGAGTAGCAGCAGCGTAGGGGGAGCAGTCTGGGTAGCCATTTGACTAGATGTTCAGGAGTCTTATGGCTTGCGTGTAGAAGCTGTTTAGAAGCCTCTTGGATCTAGACTTGGTGCTCCGGTACTGCTTGCAGTAAAGTAGCAGAGAGAACGGTCTATGACTAGGGTGGCTGGAGTCTGACAATTTAGGGCCTTCCGCCAACACGCCTGGTAAAGAGGTCTTGGATGGCAGGAAGCTTGTCCATGGTGATGTATTGGGCCATACACACTGCACTACCTTCTGTAGTGCCTTGCGGTTGGAGGCCGAGCAGTTGCCATACCAGGCAGTGATGCAACCTGTCAGGATGCTCGCGATGGTGCAGCTGTAAAACCTTTTGAGGATCTGAAGACCCAGGACAAGTCTTTTCAGTCTCCTGAGAAGGAATGCATTCAGCCTCGAGCGAATTGAAGGAAAATTATGGAACATAAGAAATACATGTTGTTTTGCCAATTCGCCAGTTAGCATTCCCCATTCACCGCCTGTTAGCATTCCCCATTCACCGCCTGTTAGCATTCCCCATTCACCGCCTGTTAGCATTCCCCATTCACCGCCTGTTAGCATTCCCCATTCACCGTCTGTTAGCATTCCCCATTCACCGTCTGTTAGCATTCCCCATTCACCGTCTGTTAGCATTCCCCATTCACCGTCTGTTAGCATTCCCCATTCACCGTCTGTTAGCATTCCCCATTCACCGTCTGTTAGCATTCCCCATCTGTTAGCATTCCCCATTCACCGTCTGTTAGCATTCCCCGTCTGTTAGCATTCCCCATTCACCGTCTGTTAGCATTCCCCGTCTGTTAGCATTCCCCATTCACCGTCTGTTAGCATTCCCCGTCTGTTAGCATTCCCCATTCACCGTCTGTTAGCATTCCCCGTCTGTTAGCATTCCCCATTCACCGTCTGTTAGCATTCCCCGTCTGTTAGCATTCCCCATTCACCGTCTGTTAGCATTCCCGTCTGTTAGCATTCCCCATTCACAGTCTGTTAGCATTCCCCGTCTGTTAGCATTCCCCATTCACAGTCTGTTAGCATTCCCGTCTGTTAGCATTCCCCATTCACCGTCTGTTAGCATTCCCCGTCTGTTAGCATTCCCCATTCACCGTCTGTTAGCATTCCCCGTCTGTTAGCATTCCCCATTCACCGTCTGTTAGCATTCCCCATTCACAGTCTGTTAGCATTCCCCGTCTGTTAGCATTCCCCATTCACCGTCTGTTAGCATTCCCCGTCTGTTAGCATTCCCCATTCACCGTCTGTTAGCATTCCCCGTCTGTTAGCATTCCCCATTCACTGTCTGTTAGCTAGTTGGGCCTCTCTTCCTCTCTGGGCTAACGCCGTTGAAAAATCTATCCCCCCCACCAGCATGTGGCATTATTTTGTGTCGCCCACCAAGCAAGGAGTTTTGAATTAGATTTTTAAAAATATATATTGTGCTTATTTTCTACATGCTAATTTATCGAATAGAAGTTATAATGCTTAACTTGTTACGAGTGTACTGATATATAGCAATTACGACATCCCGGCAACTTGAGAAAAAAAAAAAACACTATCGGAGTTGTCACGAGATTGCTATGCATATTCATGGCATAAGGCTACTAGTATCTCCCTCCAATTAATACAGGCGGTTGATGGCAACAACCCTCATCGAATTTTCAAAAAAGGATTACAATAATGACCTGTATCCACCAATCCGAAGGAAGGATAGGTGGGAGCTAGGAAACCCGCCGTGCCACTGTGTGGACAACCGTTCCCATTGTTAGGGTGGAGACCTGTGTTTCTTAGTATATCGATAATCTTTGGTTAGCCTCCCCATTCACTGTCTGTTAGCGAGTTATTCAAATTATCCCGAATGGTTGGACATCTATAGAAAAATCAAGCGTTGTTTCCATGTGAAAACGTCATGGTATGCATTTTGTGCCATTGTTTGGCCTCCAAAAGTGTGGTTTTGGTAATGTTCTAAAAAGTGTGATAAAACACAGCAGAGTCATGACTGGGGAGGAGGAAAGGGGTGGGTGGGGTCGCAGTGACCACAGCTCCCAGACAGAACACCCAGAGGAAATGAGACATTCCACACTGGCCTTATCACTGACATACACTTGTATAACTAACCATCTGGGGACACAATCTATTCCCACTTCAAATTCCTAATTTTCCCTAACCCCAAACCTAACCTGAAAACAAACTCCTAATTCTAACCTTAACAGTCTAGAAATCGCATTTGACCTTGTGGGGACTAACAAAATGTCCCCAGTTGGTCAAATGTTTGTTCCTGTAGTATTGTCGGTATGAGCATACATGACTCACAACCCAAACCTGACTAACTCTGGGGTAACAGTTGGCTTAACTCCTATCCTCTAACACGCAGGCAGCACTACAACAGCTAGCTGCACTTCCTTTTGCACTTTCTGCTTCTTCCACTCCCTCCCTCCCTCACTCCCTCACTCACTCCCTCACTCACTCCCTCACTCACTCCCTCACTCACTCCCTCACTCACTCCCTCACTCACTCCCTCCCTTGGAAAAGTTCCTTCTTGTTTTTTGCCTTAAAAGGAAAGACCCAAACTGACTGCTATCCGCCCACCCATTCCTCTCCTCCCATTCCTCTCCTCCCCCTCTCCTCTCCTCCCATTCCTCTCTCCACCCATTCCTACCAGGGCTCACATTACAGACGGACGATGGCGGAGAGGAAAGTGGGAAGAATGGGGACGTTTTACAGCTCAAAGAGCCTGGCTCTGATTGGCTGAGAGAGTGGTCTGTGCTACATGGCTTCAACCAATAAGATCCTAGCATTGGTCATGAAGTTAGAGTGTTCATTTTGGGTCCCGGTCCATCTCCCCACTAAAGCTAGCAGGGTGCTAACAGAATTAGCAGCACTGATTGTGCACCACTCTAAAGGAACGACGACCCCGGCACAAAAACAAAGTAATGTGGGCTTCTGGCCTAGCGCATGGGTTAGAGCTGTGTGTCTCACAACCAATGGAAGACAAAGAATGAAAGGACATGTTTCTCAACAATGCATCATGCTGTATAGTAACAATGGGCTTGTTGGCACAGATTCCTCATGAGCTCCACTAGGAGCTCCCAAACTACGTCTACACCCACCACACAGCTCCAGCAGACACAGGGCTGTTCAACGTTGGTCCTGGACGGCCAAAATAGTTCTGCTTTTCATCCTCTCCTTCCAATCAGGGCCTAATGCAGACCTGGGACACCAGGGGAGTGCAATTAACTATCAGAGCCCTATAGGTCCGAGGAGTTCACCATGTAACTTTGGTCAACTCTGATTTCACGAAATGTGGCTCACCTTTCAGCCAGGTACATTTCTATGGCAACAAATCCTCCAGAATTAACCTGCTCCGGGGCAGGCTAACTCAGGGATAACTCCATTTATCCTGAATGAAGTGCTGCGTGTTGAGGACCAATGAAATCACCACACTGTGTGGGTCGACCATTGAAAATGTCATGTCATTGATGTGTACGCCGAGGAACTTGAAGCTTTCCACCTGGATAGTTTGTAGTCAGCCTTCCAGGACCGAGCTCTGAGCTAGGAGGTTAGATTAAACCTAGGTTCAAACTGAAGACTGGTTGTGTGACCAGCAGCCAGAGGGTCCAAGGCAGCCATGCCCTGATCAGAGGGTCCAAGGCAGCTACTCATGACCTTCAAGGCTGATCTGCAGACATTTAAACTGGTGATGGAGATAACATTTAAACTAAACTGAAAGCAGAGATTAAGATTAAGTCTGTTAAGAACAAACTCTTATTTACAATGACAGCCTACACCGGCCAAACCCGGACGGCGATGGGCCAATTATGCACGGCCCTATTGGACTCCCAATCACAGCCAGTTGTGATACAGTCTGGATTCGAACCAGGGTGTCTGTAGTGATGCCTCCTGCACTGAGATGCAGAGCCTTAGACCACTGTACCACTCGGGAGCCCGAACACCGTAATTGACCAAAATGTCAGACAGCTTACAACAAAAAAAAAAGACACAAGTTTCTCAACTGATTACTCATGCCAACAGTACCGTGGCCATGCCCACAGACAGGAAGTTATGATAAATGAGCAGAAAAACAGGAAGAGCTCAATTTAATCCATTACAGAATGCTCCTCTCTGCTAGTGATTTGGGGGGGATATTTAATTTCAGGCATGTTTGACAATATATCGTGTTGACAATGTCGCAAGACTATTTTTACGTTAGTTGGCCGTACCTACACCAAAAGTCCAGTTTTATATATTTTAAATAGGGAGCCAAATTTCAGCACTTATTTCCATGACTGATCAAAACGTGTTGTTTTCCCCTCATGGCTCTTGTCCCTCTGCAGCAGACATATGGTGAGCAATAGGCTTGGAACATCTAATCCCAATTAAACCACAGTATCAAATCGCTATACATAAAACTGAGAATAGCAATGCATATCGCCACCTAAATTCAGTACTATCGTATTGTGAGGTCCCTGGTAATTCCCAGCCCTACTCCCCTCTCCCAGAATATCCAGTTGTGCTCCACTGTCCATAACAACAAGGCTTCTTCCTTCCAGGGAGTTGGTCACCTGATCCAAGTAGAGGAACACACACACACACACACACACACACGAGAGTCTCCATAGAACATCCAAACAGAGCCGATGGAGCGCAGCGTGGTTGTCACAAAAGGGGCAGCTCCTTGTAGTGCGCGCTGCCATTCGCCGTACTCCCGTGCCAAGTGAATACTAACGTGCCGTATCATCCCTCCCGTCGCCATGGGGGAAGTGTTGTGTAGGCGAGGAGGTTTGCTTGGTTCCCTGATCTAATCTACATGCTATACATCCGACTAGCCCATTTTGCAATAATAAGAAAATAGAATAGAATCTCAGCGACTGTTTCAACAACCCCCCCCCCATGAATGTTGTTTAGAAGTAATACTAGTGATTATAGGCTGCTGGTAAAAACAGGCTTTTTCTCCGTGACCAAAACACGATAACCTATTTTTAGCTGATATGAGAGAATACATTGACGCAGCAAACTGGGATAACATTGTAGGTTAAAGTAGAAAGATAAGATTTAAATAAAAGAAAATGCCCTGGTGAGTATTTCACATGGCGATGTAGAAAGCGAATCAAATTCAAAATCACTTAAACTTCGTGATTGCAAAGCTAAACCAAGACCGCATTAAATAAGCAACCCATTTTGCATTGATTTCCCCCCCATGTATTTAGTTTAGAAGTGATACCGTTACTCTAGGTTTAACAGATCGTCATGGAAAGGAAAACCTGGCTAAAACTAATGATTTTATTTTTAGCTGATATGGGAATACTTTGAAGCAGCATAATCAAGTCAGTAGAATGTTGTAGGTTACACTGGTAAGTAGAACAATATGTCAGGGCATGTTATTTAAATGATGACTCAGATTCTATCACATGGGAGATGTGGGAAGCTAAAAAGGTGTTAAGACTTCTTTCACAATAAATGAGAAGCCAAACCCTTAGGTTTGTGTTCAGAAGTCATAACTAGTGATGAGGCTATTGTGAATGGTAGAACCTACTGTAGCATGATGTAAAACATGACGTTCTACTTTTAGACTATATGGGAATGACACAAGCAACATATCAAACTGGGATAATGTTTTAAATTCCCAGCAAGTAGAACAATATTTGCCAGGGCATTTATTTATGTATTTTTTCATAAAATCTGATTTCACATTGAGATGTGGGAAGCTAGCTAAAAAGCCCAAAGCCAACTAGCCAGGTTGCCACCTAACTAATACTAGCAAGGGAAGGAGAATCTTGTTTTCACAAAATGAAAATAAATACTTTGTTATCGCCCCCTTGTGAATGGAAGTGGGCCTAGCGAGGATATCATGGTAGCAAAAGATGTCCGCTACTCCAAAAATCCCACGTAGAGCAAAGGAGTGGAGCTTGTAGCACCCTTAGCTTCCTTCAGAAATCAGGATGTCAACAGGTGTAAACTAAGACTCATCTGTGCCTCTTAGGTGTCCAAGTACATTTGTGAGGAGAGAATTGGAAATGGTGTTTGACAGATCAGCCTGTCCTGTGCTGTTTAAATATGCACTGTTCATCACTGCGTCTCCACACACACACACTGCTAGGCCAAGTGAAATAGAACTGGGAGGGTGGAAAACACACCCTGACACCCCCGCACACACCCACATTCCTCTGGCTCAGACAGAAGAGACAGCAACTGACACACTGCTTTATGGAACATGCTGCACAAAAACAACTATCACACATGCCAACAGGTTAAGTGGTTTAGGTGGTGTGTCATACAACCAGCTAACCGATTGCCGCTGTGCCACCGGAGCGTCTCCCAGTTAGCCGCTGTGCCACCAGAGCGTCTCCCAGTTAGCCGCTGTGCCACCAGAGCGTCTCCCAGTTAGCCGCTGTGCCACCAGAGCGTCTCCCAGTTAGCCGCTGTGCCACCAGAGCGTCTCCCAGTTAGCCGCTGTGCCACCAGAGCGTCTCCCAGTTAGCCGCTGTGCCACCAGAGCGTCTCCCAGTTAGCCGCTGTGCCACCAGAGCGTCTCCCAGTTAGCCGCTGTGCCACCAGAGCGTCTCCCAGTTAGCCGCTGTGCCACCAGAGCGTCTCCCAGTTAGCCGCTGTGCCACCAGAGCGTCTCCCAGTTAGCCGCTGTGCCACCAGAGCGTCTCCCAGTTAGCCGCTGTGCCACCAGAGCGTCTCCCAGTTAGCCGCTGTGCCACCAGAGCGTCTCCCAGTTAGCCGCTGTGCCACCAGAGCGTCTCCCAGTTAGCCGCTGTGCCACCAGAGCGTCTCCCAGTTAGCCGCTGTGCCACCAGAGCGTCTCCCAGTTAGCCGCTGTGCCACCAGAGCGTCTCCCAGTTAGCCGCTGTGCCACCAGAGCGTCTCCCAGTTAGCCGCTGCCCCAGAGCGTCTCCCAGTTAGCCGCTGTGCCACCAGAGCGTCTCCCAGCCGCTGTGCCACCAGAGCGTCTCCCAGTTAGCCGCTGTGCCACCAGAGCGTCTCCCAGTTAGCCGCTGTGCCACCAGAGCGTCTCCCAGTTAGCCGCTGTGCCACCAGAGCGTCTCCCAGTTAGCCGCTGTGCCACCAGAGCGTCTCCCAGTTAGCCGCTGTGCCACCAGAGCGTCTCCCAGTTAGCCGCTGTGCCACCAGAGCGTCTCCCAGTTAGCCGCTGTGCCACCAGAGCGTCTCCCAGTTAGCCGCTGTGCCACCAGAGCGTCTCCAGTTAGCCGCTGTGCCACCAGAGCGTCTCCCAGTTAGCCGCTGTGCCACCAGAGCGTCTCCCAGTTAGCCGCTGTGCCACCAGAGCGTCTCCCAGTTAGCCGCTGTGCCACCAGAGCGTCTCCCAGTTAGCCGCTGTGCCACCAGAGCGTCTCCCAGTTAGCCGCTGTGCCACCAGAGCGTCTCCCAGTTAGCGCTGTGCCACCAGAGCGTCTCCCAGTTAGCCGCTGTGCCACCAGAGCGTCTCCCAGTTAGCCGCTGTGCCACCAGAGCGTCTCCCAGTTAGCCGCTGTGCCACCAGAGCGTCTCCCAGTTAGCCGCTGTGCCACCAGAGCGTCTCCCAGTTAGCCGCTGTGCCACCAGAGCGTCTCCCAGTTAGCCGCTGTGCCACCAGAGCGTCTCCCAGTTAGCCGCTGTGCCACCAGAGCGTCTCCCAGTTAGCCGCTGTGCCACCAGAGCGTCTCCCAGTTAGCCGCTGTGCCACCGGAGCGTCTCCCAGTTAGCCGCTGTGCCACCGGAGCGTCTCCCAGTTAGCCGCTGTGCCACCGGAGCGTCTCCCAGTTAGCCGCTGTGCCACCGGAGCGTCTCCCAGTTAGCCGCTGTGCCACCAGAGCGTCTCCCAGTTAGCCGCTGTGCCACCAGAGCGTCTCCCAGTTAGCCGCTGTGCCACCAGAGCGTCTCCCAGTTAGCCTCTGTGCCACCAGAGCGTCTCCCAGTTAGCCTCTGTGCCACCAGAGCGTCTAACTGATAGACATTCTGACTCCAGGAAGCGGAGGGAAAATGCCCGATCCACATAAACGGGACTGCAGCAGCAGAGAGTCACGAACGACTCTACTTCCTAGGGCGGCTGAAGAAATTCAGCATACTGCTCCAGGTCCAAATACTACCGCTGCATCATCGAGAGCATCCTGAACGGTTGCACCACGGCCTGGTATGGGAATTGCTCCGTCCACAACTGCACAATGCATTGGGGCAGGTAGCGTTCGCCAAACTCAGATTTGGACTATGATGGTGAAGCGTGATTCATCACTCCAGAGAGTTCAATGGCGACGAGCTTTACACCTCTCCAGCCAACGCTTGGCATTGTGCATGGTGATCTTAGGCTTGTGTTTGGCTTCTAGGCCATGGAAAACCATTTAATGAAGCTCCAGAAGAACTGTTTGTGCTGACGTTGCTCCAGAGGCAGTGTGGAACTTAGTGAGTGTTGCATCCGATGACAGACGATTTGAGCACTACACGCTTCAGCACTCGGCGGTCCCATTCTGTGAGCTTGTGTGGCCTACCACTTCGCGGCTGAGCCGTTGTTGCTCCTAGACATTTCCACTTCACAATAACATCACTTACAGTTGACCGGGGCAGCTCTAGCAGGGCAGACATTTGACAAACTGACTTGTTAGAAAGGTGGCATCCTATGACGGTGCCACGTTGAACGTCACTGAGCTCTTCAGTAAGGCCATTCTACTGCCAATGTTTGTCTATGGAGATTGCAGGGCTGTGTGCTGGGGATTGCATACACCTGTCAGCAACTATGTGTCTGAAATAGCAGTATCCACTCATTTGAATGGGTGTCCACAGTTTTGTATATATAGTGTATGTTACCAGGCCAACTCATTGATCCTGCTGCTTTTTATATAAATACCCCCAGCTACGATGTCAGGGAGAGATGGGACAGAAGAATGAGGGGGACAGAGAGAGAGTAGAGAGAAAAATAGTATAAAGAGATGGTAGAGGGAGAAATTATATAGAGAAGTGTTGTCCAAAAGTGTGACTAAAAACAAAAACCTGAAACTGAATCCTGGAAAAACAATGGAATTTGGGAAAGAACAGATTTATAGGGCTCTACCTAATGATCATTTACATTATTTAGGCTATGGAAAATCAGAAATAGATTTATAAAATGTGTCTTATATATTAACACAGAGAGAAAGAGAGCACACTGCTGTACTCCCTGTTCGACCGCACATCAACGCCATCTTTAAGTCTGCTGACGACACCATGGTTGTAGGCCTAATAACCAACGACGAGCTAGCCTATAGGGAGGAGGTAAGTGAACTGGCATTGCCGTGTCAGGACAACAACCTCTCCCTCAACCTTAGAAAAATGGTTGACTCCAGGAAGCGGAGGGAAAATGCCCGATCCACATAAACGGGACTGCAGCAGCAGAGAGTCACGAAGGACTCAACTTCCTAGGGCGGCTGAAGAAATTCAGCATACTGCTCCAGGTCCAAATACTACCGCTGCATCATCGAGAGCATCCTGAACGGTTGCACCACGGCCTGGTATGGGAATTGCTCCGTCCACAACTACAAAGCCCTTCATCGGGTAGTGAAGACAGCAGAGAACGTCACTGGGGCCGTGCTCCCACCCATCCAGGACACTAAACGGAGCCTGAGGAAGGTCCGCACACACCCAAGCTGTTCACTCCCTTACCGTCTAATACCAACAGGCTCAGAGACCGTTTCTATCTACAAACCATCAGATTGCTGAACCGTTGAACTGGACTGACTGACCACCACACACACATCACAACTGCTGCGACCAGACTTATTACAACGATTCTTAGCTTTTATTATGGCTTATTGTTGTTGCATTGTCCAGATGGAACCGGCAAGTAAGCATTTGGTTGGACAACGGTCTGCCGATGTAAACCATGTGCATCCCGTACATAGAAACAAAAAAACTTGAGAGAATGAGAAAGGGAGAGTTGGTTAGATTGAAGGGTGTGGTCCTCACGTGAAAGGAGGAAGTGAAACAAGGAGGGATGTCACCACTCCTCTCATCTCTAGAATGGATCATGTGACTCAACAGGAGCCGTTAGAATAATGAGTCAAAGCCGTTGCGTTATGCCAAGAACAGCCCTTAGCTGTGGTAATTTGGACATATACCACAAACCCCCCTGAGGTGCCTTATTGCTATTATAAACTGGCTACCAACCTAATTAGAGCAGTACAAGTAAATGTTTTGCCATACCCATTGTACATGGTCAGATATACCACAGCTGTCAGCCAATCAGGACTCAAAACACCAAGTTTATAAAAAATAAAAAACATCCTTGTGTGGAATTTTCATTGTTGGAAATAACAAAACTAAGAACACTAGGAAATCAGCTCCAAGTGATTTTAATTTAAGCAAATCTGTTCCCACAGAAAATAAAGAGATGATCCTATACAAATTCAAGCCAGGTTTGAAATGATGTTTTAGGCAAACATATCCGTTTGGGCTTCTTGTAGTTTACAAATGATTTGTAATCATGTTCCGGCCCCGACCACCTGCAGCATCTAGCCTACCGTAGCATCTAGCCTACCGTAGCATCTAGCCTACCGTAGCATCTAGCCTACCGTAGCATCTAGCCTACCGTAGCATCTAGCCTACCGTCTAGGAACAACATTAGCTCAACCACAGGCACTGCAATCTGATCAAGGGACAGATACAAACTTCCACATCTTTACAGGACTGCCATCTCCTACACTGGGCGCTTTAATCAGTCCATCTCCCATCCAGGGACTGAGCAGGACTGACCATGCTTAGCTTCAGAGGCAAACCATCAGTGGGATGCCAGGTGTTTGCTGTTGGAATCAATTGGGGAAAAACTAGCAACAGCAACAAAAAAACACCAAAAGCCAGGGGACCAAGACCAAAAGCCAGGGGACCAAAAGCCAGGGGACCAAAAGCCAGGGGACCAAAAGCCAGGGGACCAAAAGCCAGGGGAGCCAGGGGACCAAAAGCCAGGGGACCAAAAGGGACCAGGGGACCAAAACAGGGGAAAAGCCAGGGGAACAAGACCAAAAGCCAGGGGAACAAGACCAAAAGCCAGGGAACAAGATCAAAAGCCAGACCAAAAGGGAACATGATCAAAAGCCAGGGGACCAAAAGCCATGATCAAAAAGGGGCCAAAAGCCAGGGACCAAAACATGATCAAAAGCCAGGGGACCAAAACATGATCAGGAGAAAAGCCAGCCAGGGACCAAAACAGGGGACCAAAAGCCAGGGGAACATGATCAGGAGAAAAGACCAAAAGGGAACATGATCAGGGGAAAAGCCAGGGGAACATGACCAAAAGCCAGGGAACAAGACCAAAACATGATCAAGGGGAAAAGCCAGGGGAACATGATCAAAAGCCAGGGGAACATGATCAAAAGCCAGGGGAACATGATCAAAAGCCAGGGGAACATGACCAAAAGCAGAAGATTGCAGACAGAGGGAGGATTTTGATTGCAATATCATTGGGAATGTTTCACAAAAACATATTTTTTGCATTAAATTTACAATATGATAGTTGTTTTTTGCTTTCATTACACTTTCAATATCATTAATTTAATTTGCAATATTAAGTTCTCTACTTCAGTAGTTCTGCGTGATATTAAATGGCACAAAACGAACTCCATAAACTCACAGGAGGCACACATGGGTATAAAAGGAGGTTTAAGAGAACCATTGCATCATGGTTCTCAAAAATTGGTTTGTGCTACAAATGTAAAATGCATATCAAACATCATTCCTCCCAATTAAGTGTCTATAAGAATTGCCAGAACATTCTGATTCCAAAAATATTTTCGGATCACACTAGTATGGAATTGCCCAGCTTGATGTTAATACCTTGGCCAATAGATTAGCATAGTTATAGTAACTTTTTGACCAGTCTAATGAACACCAGCTTGATGTAACGTAGACCACAGTAGGTCTATCTATAGTAGGCTAACTATGGAGCGTTATTATAGTCTATAGTAGCTTAACGGTTCCACCCACCTACATGGTAGGGTAGGCTACACTTGAATTAAGACACCCACTTATCAACACCAGCATGATATAACGGTAGAACTTTCTGACCCACCTATGGACACCAGCTTGATGTTCTCCTTGTCTAGGAACTCGAGTGCCACCGAGACGTTCTCGAGCTGCATCTGTCGGAAAGTGGGCCGCTGGTTGTATTTCCTGAACATCTTCTTCTGGCTCAACACCTCCAGGAGTCCGATCAGCCGCAGCCCGTCGCCGAGGTCCGTCTGGAGATTGGCGATTCGTTTGTTGACGCATTTCAGATGCTCGTTACACCAGCGGGTGAACGTGTTCTGTTGGATCTTCTTCCACGGCGCGTCCTCGGCAAGGTCCTTCTCTGTAGCAGGCATGTCTGCTTCTTTGTCCGGGGAAAGGGCGTTGAATGCAGGCTGGGCCGACTGGTGTTGGCGGAGGTGGGAACCACTCATTTTTATGCCGTCGGGTCTCTCTCCGTTCACTGGCTGGGGTTTAGAGGTGGAGTCTGTTGGGCGACCGCTCCCTCTCTCTCTCTCTCTCGCTGCTGTGCTTAGGTTTGTGGCTGTGGGATAAAAGAAAGAGAGGAATGAGAACGAGTGAAAAGAATGGATCGCCTGGAGTTGTGTATTTCTAGAGTTTTATAAGAACAGAAAACTCCATGAGAGTTAAGTTTGTCCCGCTGGTGACGCCTCTGTAAACTATACAGAGGATTGGGGTAGAGAAACTCCAATTCCCTTCATTCGCACATTACTGTAATTATAAGATTAGGCCTGTACTCATGTTACCAGAAGTATAGCCTATAGTATAGCCTATCACAAAACAAGATCATTTAACCAGTTTCCTAAATATTCTGAAAATAAATGCAGATTTCCCACTTCATGCAGACAGATCAAGTTAACATGGGATGGGCGTGCATGGTATGTATGCCTGACTAGACACTCCCAAACCAAGAGCTTGTAATGAACTAGAACACCAAGCGAATAAGAGCTGCGGGGTATTCTATCCTACACAGCAGGATCAATGAGTCTTTAGTATACCAGAAATCACTGTTGATCTTCTGGTTTAATAAGTGAAACATGATATGTGTGTATATGTATATGTATATATGTATATGTATATATATATATATATATATAATGTATGCGGATATGTATATATATATACACATATATCATGTTTAGCTTATTAAACCAGAAGATCAACAGTGATTTCTGGTTTACTGAAGACTCATTGATCATGCTTTCTAGGATACATTATGTGGATATATTGAAGCCACATCTCAAGACATCAGTCAGGAAGTTAAAGCTTGGTTGCAATGACCCCAAGCATACTTCCAAGGTTGTGGCAAAATGGCAAACAAAGGCAAACAAAGTCAAGGTATTGGCCATTACAAAGCCCTGACCTCAATCCTATAGAAAATTTGTGGGCAGAACTAAAAAAGTGTGTGCGAGCAATGAGGCCTACAAACCTGACTCAGTTACACCAGCTCTGTCAGGGGGAATGGGCCAAAATTCTCCCAACTTGTTGTGGGAGGCTACCCGAAATGTTTGACCCAAGTTAAACAATTGAAAGGCAATGCTACCAAATACTAATTGAGTGTATGTACACTTCCCAATGGGAATGTGATGAAAGAAATAAAAGCTGAAATAAATCATTCTCTCTACTATTATTCTGACATTTCACATTCTTAAAATAAAGTGGTGATCCTAACTGACCTAAGACAGGGAATTTTTACTAGGATTAATTGGCAGGAATTGTGAAAAACTGAGTTGAAATGTATTTGGGCAAGGTGTATGTAAACTTCCGACTTCAACTGTATGTAAATGTGTTTGTTTTTGGTTGTTCAGTCAATTAGACTAGAGTTTCCCAAACTCGACCCCCCCCGCCCCAGATAACAAAGCTTAATGATGAGTTGGTTATTTTAATCAGCTGTGTAGGGCTAGGGGAAAATCCATAACATGCACCCAGGATGCAGGGGGGGCGGATGCAGGGGGGCGAGTTTGGAAACCCTGAATTACCCATTTCAAGCCTAGAGCTGTCTCTCTCCTACTGCAGACTGACCACCCTCTCCTCTAGAGCTGTCTCTCTCCTACTGCAGACTGGCCACCCTCTCCTCTAGAGCTGTCTCTCTCCTACTGCAGACTGACCACCCTCTCCTCTAGAGCTGTCTCTCTCCTACTGCAGACTGGCCACCCTCTCCTCTAGAGCTGTCTCTCTCCTACTGCAGACTGGCCACCCTCTCCTCTAGAGCTGTCTCTCTCCTACTGCAGACTGGCCACCCTCTCCTCTAGAGCTGTCTCTCTCCTACTGCAGACTGGCCACCCTCTCCTCTAGAGCTGTCTCTCTCCTACTGCAGACTGACCACCCTCTCCTCTAGAGCTGTCTCTCTCCTACTGCAGACTGGCCACCCTCTCCTCCAGAGCTGTCTCTCTCCTACTGCAGACTGGCCACCCTCTCCTCCAGAGCTGTCTCTCTCCTACTGCAGACTGGCTGGCCTCAAGCTTAGAAACAGATGGAGACACACACATAGGACATACATAGGCTGCTTGCTTAGCAAATACTACTTCCTAACAATTTGGCCCATACATGGCAAGAGCTTGGGACCTCTGCCTCACAAACACACATGACCTGATCTAGCTAATGAACACGCCATCTCAGAATCTAGCTAATGAACGCGCCATCTCAGAATCTAGCTAATGAACGCGCCATCTCAGAATCTAGCTAATGAACACGCCATCTCAGAATCTAGCTAATGAACGCGCCATCTCAGAATCTAGCTAATGAACACGCCATCTCAGAATCTAGCTAATGAACGCGCCATCTCAGAATCTAGCTAATGAACGCGCCATCTCAGAATCTAGCTAATGAACACGCCATCTCAGAATCTAGCTAATGAACGCGCCATCTCAGAATCTAGCTAATGAACACGCCATCTCAGAATCTAGCTAATGAACACGCCATCTCAGAATCTAGCTAATGAACGCGCCATCTCAGAATCTAGCTAATGAACGCGCCATCTCAGAATCTAGCTAATGAACGCGCCATCTAAGAATCTAGCTAATGAACGCGCCATCTCAGAATCTAGCTAATGAACGCGCCATCTCAGAATCTAGCTAATGAACGCGCCATCTCAGAATCTAGCTAATGAACGCGCCATCTCAGAATCTAGCTAATGAACACGCCATCTCAGAATCTAGCTAATGAACTCGCCATCTCAGAATCTAGCTAATGAACGCGCCATCTCAGAATCTAGCTAATGAACGCGCCATCTCAGAATCTAGCTAATGAACGCGCCATCTCAGAATCTAGCTAATGAACGCGCCATCTCAGAATCTAGCTAATGAACGCGCCATCTCAGAATCTAGCTAATGAACGCGCCATCTCAGAATCTAGCTAATGAACACGCCATCTCAGAATCTAGCTAATGAACACGCCATCTCAGAATCTAGCTAATGAACGCGCCATCTCAGAATCTAGCTAATGAACACGCCATCTCAGAATCTAGCTAATGAACGCGCCATCTCAGAATCTAGCTAATGAACGCGCCATCTCAGAATCTAGCTAATGAACGCGCCATCTCAGAATCTAGCTAATGAACGCGCCATCTCAGAATCTAGCTAATGAACGCGCCATCTCAGAATCTAGCTAATGAACGCGCCATCTCAGAATCTAGCTAATGAACGCGCCATCTCAGAATCTAGCTAATGAACGCGCCATCTCAGAATCTAGCTAATGAACGCGCCATCTCAGAATCTAGCTAATGAACGCGCCATCTCAGAATCTAGCTAATGAACACGCCATCTCAGAATCTAGCTAATGAACGCGCCATCTCAGAATCTAGCTAATGAACACGCCATCTCAGAATCTAGCTAATGAACACGCCATCTCAGAATCAGGCTAATGAACACGCCATCTCAGAATCTAGCTAATGAACACGCCATCTCAGAATCTAGCTAATGAACACGCCATCTCAGAATCAGCTAATGAACACGCCATCTCAGAATCTAGCTAATGAACACGCCATCTCAGAATCTAGCTAATGAACACGCCATCTCAGAATCTAGCTAATGAACGCGCCATCTCAGAATCTAGCTAATGAACACGCCATCTCAGAATCTAGCTAATGAACGCGCCATCTCAGAATCTAGCTAATGAACGCGCCATCTCAGAATCTAGCTAATGAACGCGCCATCTCAGAATCTAGCTAATGAACACGCCATCTCAGAATCTAGCTAATGAACACGCCATCTCAGAATCTAGCTAATGAACACGCCATCTCAGAATCTAGCTAATGAACACGCCATCTCAGAATCTAGCTAATGAACACGCCATCTCAGAATCTAGCTAATGAACGCGCCATCTCAGAATCTAGCTAATGAACACGCCATCTCAGAATCTAGCTAATGAACGCGCCATCTCAGAATCTAGCTAATGAACGCGCCATCTCAGAATCTAGCTAATGAACACGCCATCTCAGAATCTAGCTAATGAACGCGCCATCTCAGAATCTAGCTAATGAACACGCCATCTCAGAATCTAGCTAATGAACACGCCATCTCAGAATCAGGCTAATGAACACGCCATCTCAGAATCTAGCTAATGAACACGCCATCTCAGAATCTAGCTAATGAACACGCCATCTCAGAATCAGGCTAATGTCTCCATCTCAGTCTAGCTAATGAACACGCCATCTCAGACATCTAGCTAATGAACGCGCCATCTCAGAATCTAGCTAATGAACGCGCCATCTCAGAATCTAGCTAATGAACACGCCATCTCAGAATCTAGCTAATGAACGCGCCATCTCAGAATCTAGCTAATGAACACGCCATCTCAGAATCTAGCTAATGAACACGCACACACACAAGCGAATACACATGCCCTACGTACACATCACCCAAGTCTCCTCTGTTACACAGGCAACGCATTCAGACATCACATTCAGACATCACATTCAGACAACGCATTCAGACAACGCATTCAGACAACACATTCAGACAGCGCATTCAGACAACACATTCAGACAACACATTCAGACAACGCATTTAGACATCGCATTCAGACAACGCATTTAGACATCGCATTCAGACAACACATTCAGACAACGCATTTAGACATCGTATTCAGACAACGCATTTAGACATTGCATTCAGACAACGCATTCAGACAACACATTCAGACAACACATTCAGACACATTCAGACAACACATTCAGACACATCCAGACAACGCATTCAGACACATTCAGACAACGCATTTAGACATCGCATTCAGACAACACATTCAGACAACACATTCAGACAACACATTCAGACACATTCAGACAACACATTCAGACAACGCATTCAGAGACATTCAGACAACGCATTTAGACATCGCATTCAGACAACACATTCAGACAACACATTCAGACACATTCAGACATCACATTCAGACAACACATTCAGACAACACATTCAGACAACACATTCAGACAACGCATTCAGACAACGCATTCAGACAACACATTCAGACAACGCATTCAGACAACACATTCGGACAACACATTCAGACAACACATTCAGACAACACATTCAGACAACACATTCAGACATCACATTCAGACAACACATTCAGACATCACATTCAGACAACGCATTCAGACACATTCAGACAACACATTCAGACAACACATTCAGACAACACATTCAGACAACACATTCAGACAACACATTCAGACAACACATTCAGACAACACATTCAGACATCACATTCAGACACATTCAGACATCACATTCAGACAACACATTCAGACAACACATTCAGACACATTCAGACAACACATTCAGACATCACATTCAGACAACACATTCAGACATCACATTCAGACAACACATTCAGACACATTCAGACAACACATTCAGACAACGCATTCAGACAATACATTCAGACATCACATTCAGACAACACATTCAGACATCACATTCAGACAATACATTCAGACAACGCATTCAGATAAACAGTAAATGTAGTGTGCAGAACAGATAGGATTGTCTGTCAAGTAGGGACATTGGATAATGTCAAGAAGGGGAATGGGATTATGTCAAGTAGGGGATGGGATAATGTCAAGTAGGGGATGGGATAATGTCAAGTAGGGGTATGGGATAATGTCATGTAGGGGAATGGGATCATGTCAAGTAGGGAAATGGGATCATGTCAAGTAGGGAAATGGGATAATGTCAAGTAGGGGAATGGGATAATGTCAAGTAGGGAAATGGGATAATGTCAAGTAGGGGAATGGGATAATGTCAAGTAGGGAAATGGGATAATGTCAAGTAGGGAAATGGGATAATGTCAAGTAGGGGTATGGGATAATGTGGACCTTTCACCTCCCTGAATACAAGCCAGGTGTATTCACTCAGTGATGTCATCAGTGACACTAGTGGCATAACAGACAATGATCAGACACTCAGAATTACCTTCCCTGTTATTCACCTGAACATAAACATGGGTAGAGGAACAACAGAAATGAGAGAGAGAGAGAGAGAGAGAGAGAGAGAGAGAGAAATCAGTGGATGGAGAGGGATAGGAAATGGGATTGATAGAGAGGTATGGAGGGATTGATAGAGAGGTATGGAGGGATTGATAGAGAGGTATGGAGGGATTGATAGAGAGGTATGGAGGGATTGATAGAGGGGTATGGAGGGATTGATAGAGAGGTATGGAGGGATTGATAGAGGGGTGGGGGGAGGTATAGAAGCATTGAAAGAGGGATAGAAGAATTGCTAGAGGGAAAAAAGAGAGAGTGCTGGTTATAGACAGACAGTCTTTGCCTAAATAAGGAGTTCAGTGCCAGGAGCATTAACATGGAAACACGCCAGGGGGAATGTTTTCTCTCTGAATCTCTGTGCCTGGAGTCTCTGTGCCTGGAGTCTCTGTGCCTGGAGTCTCTGTGCCTGGTCAGGGGGAATCTGAAGAATGCTCCATCACACCACGACCCCCAATAAACACAACCATTTATCAAACACAGAGTCATACGCTCCCACAACAATGCCTATGTCGTACTGTATATGACTGAACAGTTAGCATGCAGTCTACCAGTCCATTCACTAACAGGAACTACTGGAGAAATGTTTGCTTGGGACTGGGGAGAGAGAGACTGATCTGTGTTCTTCTGGCTTTGTCTAGAGGAAGTATGCAGTATTACACACATACCCAACATCTCTCTCCCACAGCCCTGGCATTGCAAGAGTTGTACTCTACCAACTTAAGCACTCGGGACCCCTCCCTTCCTCTCCTCTTCTCTCCCTACCCCTCCCCTCTCATCCTCTCCTCTCCACTCCTCTCCTCATCCCCTCTCCTCTTCTCTCCTATCTTCTCTTCTCTTCTTTCCTCTCCCTACCCCTACCCCTCCCCTCCCCCCCTCCCTCCTCTCCTCCTCTCCTCTCCCTCTCCCTCCCCTCCTCTCCTCTCCTCTCCTCTCCTCTCCTCTCCTCTCTCTCTCCTCTCCTCTCCCTACCCCTCCTCCTCCCTCTCCTCTCCCTCTCCTCTCCTCTCTCCTCTCCTCTCCTCTCCCTCCTCCCCTCCTCTCCCTCTCCTCTCCTCTCCTCTCCTCTCCTCTCCCTACCTCTCCTCTCCTCTCCTCTCCTCTCCTCTCCTCTCCTCTCCTCTCCTCTCCTCTCCTCTCCTCTCCTCTCCTCTCCTCTCCCTCTCCCTCCCTCCTCTCCTCTCCTCTCCTCTCCTCTCCTCTCCTCTCCTCTCCTCTCCTCTCCTCTCCTCTCCTCTCTCCCTACCCCCTCTCCTCTCCTCTCCTCTACCCCTCCTCTCCTCTCCCTACCTCTCCTCTCCTCTCCTCTCCTCTCCCTCTCCTCCTCTCCTCTCCTCTCCTCTCCTCTCCTCTCCTCTCCTCTCCTCTCCTCTCCTCTCCCTCTCCTCTCCTCTCCTCTCCCTACCCCTCCTCTCCTCTCCTCTCCTCTCCTCTCCTCTCCTCTCCTCTCCTCTCCTCTCCTCTACCCCTCCCTCCTCTCCTCTCCTCTCCTCTCCCCACATCATGTGACTGACCACACCCTAACAGCAGCGAGGAGCGGAAGTGAGCTATGAACAAGCTGCATTCGAGGTGTTAACCAGTCACTAACCACACACACACAGCTCGTGTAAAATAGAAAGTGAGGTTCACAGATTACAGCAAAATGTGTCCTTTTCCACCATTAGTGTGTGTGTGTGTGTGTGTGTGTGTGTGTGTGTGTGTGTGTGTGTGTGTGTGTGTGTGTGTGTGTGTGTGTGTGTGTGTGTGTGTGTGTGTGTGTGTGTGTATGAGCGCCCATGCTAACCCGTTTCTAACCAGATGCTGTACCAGTCGCTGTAGGCAGAGGGGGGTGCACGCGGCCCTCTACATCCCCTGATAGTGCAGTGTGACATGGGTGCTATAGTTTTTCATAATAATGTAGGAGGTGGATCAGCTTTAACACTGCAGATAAATTGTAGCTTCCATCAATGTAATTGTTGTCATTGTTGTTCCAATCCCCAATATATTTTTAGGTAAATATAAGGCAAAAGGAGATGTGGTATATGACCAATATACCACGCCTAACGGCTGTTGTTATGCCTCACGCAGAGCGGAGTGCCTAGATACAGTATTTAGCTGTGCTATATTGGCCATCTACCACAAACCCCAGAGGTGCCTTAAACGCTATTTTAAACTGGTTACCAACGTAATTAGAGGAGTAACAAGAAATCATTTGTCATGTCATACGGTCTGATATACCACGGCTGTCAGCCAATCAGCATTCAAGGCTTTAACCACCCAGTTTATAATTTCCTCTCCACTAACCCTCCTCTCCTCTCCTCTCTCCTCTCCTCCTCTCCTCTCCTCTCTCCTCTCCTCTCCTCTCCTCTCCTCTCCTCCTCCTCTCCTCTCCTCTCTCCTCTCCCCTCTCCTCTCCTCTCCTCTCCTCTCCACTAACCCTACCTCTCCTCTCCTCTCTTCTCTCCTCTCCACTAACCCTACCTCTCCTCTCCCTCTCCTCTCTCCTCTCTCCTCTCCACTAACCCTACCTCTCCTCTCCTCTCCTCCCTACCCTCTCCTCTCCTCTCCCTCCTCTCTCCTCCTCTCCCTCTCCTCTCCTCTCCCTCTCTCTCTCCTCTCCTCTCCTCTCCTCTCCTCTCCTCTCTCCCTCTCCTCTCCACTAACCCTACCTCTCCTCCTCTCCTCTCCTCTCCTCTCCTCTCCTCTCCTCTCCTCTCCTCTCCTCCTCTCCTCTCCTCTCCTCTCCCTCCTCTCCCTCTCCTCTCCTCTCCTCTCCTCTAGCCCTACCACCCATCTCCTCTCTTCTTCTCTCCCCTCCCCTCCTCTCCACTAACCCTACCACTCCTCTCCTCTCCTCTAACCCTACCTCTCCTCTCCTCTCCACTAACCTTACCACCCCTCCCCTAATTGTAGTAAACTAGTGAACAACAACACCTAGGCTTCTCACTCCAGCTCATACATACTATATAATTTTTACGGAAAGAGTATATTTGACCATAATTATCTTTTTTGTTTTTATTCCTATCCTTCCGCTCCCCTCAACCCCTCCTCAACCCCTCCTCAACCCCCCTCAACCCTCCTCAACCCCTCCTCAACCCCCCCCTCAACCCCCCAACCCCCTCAACCCCTCCTCAACCTCCCCTCACCCCCCCCCCCTCAACCCCCTCAACCCCTCCTCAACCTCCCCTCAACCCCTCCTCAACCCCTCCCTCTGATGCTATACTTGAGTAACAGTTAAACAACCCCAACAGTTTGTAAAAGTTCCTGCACCTAACCATTCCTTTTGAATCCATGAGTGCACTTTAAGGCAGAGGAGTACATGGATTTGAGATAGTGTGTGTGTGTGTGTGTGTGTGTGTGTGTGTGTGTGTGTGTGTGTGTGTGTGTGTGTGTGTGTGTGTGTGTGTGTGTGTGTGTGTGTGTGTGTGTGTGTGTGTGTATGAGCGCCCATGCTAACCCATTTCTAACCAGATGATGTACCAGTCGCTGTAGGCAGAGGGGGGCGCACGCGGCCCTCTACATCCCGGATAGGGCTCGAGACAGGACCGGTCCGTGTTTTACCTTATTTGGTGTGGAGCTCCTCCTTATAATACCGACTGATGCGCCAGCCTGCTGGGTCTGGGCGTGGGTGCGTGCGTGCTCGTGTAATGTGAATGAGAGTTAAGTGAAGCTCTGTTTTGTCAGTGTGCTCAACACCAACGCAGTTCACACATGCACGCACGCCCCAACCCAGATCTTCCCCACTATGATAATAACTAGTCACATATCGTTTCATAGAGGGGGGACAATAAGAGACCGTTTCCCGTGTACAGAATGTCAGCTTTATAACAACAATACGCCCGCAGCCCGGGAGGTCCCACAGCACAGCTGGCACCGACTACCCGGTAACGGGTAAACTGCTACGCCTCTCCTGACAGACTAATTAACCGAAGCAGGACATATAACCGGGATCGGTTTCCCCTCCTCACCGGAGCAGGAGATTAATCCATATTGCCAGTGTCATCCCCACGGCCAGGGTGCGTTTGGCACGAGCTGTTAATATGGACAGTCATGGTGCTGACATCACAGAGGTCCCGTTAACTAACTAACTAACTAACTAACTAACTAACTAACTAACTAACTAACTAACTAACAAACAGTCCGGGACTAAACAGTGTAAAACAGACAATAGCATCAAGGGCATTGAACTGGCTTTAAACATCAGAAAACAGCAAGAGAAAAACGTACGTGTCCTTACCCTTTCTTAATCTATAGCTCTGTCTTCCCGTTGCGGTGTGCGTTAAATCCCTCCCAGCGGGCAGAACCGGTGGGCTCCGTGAACTCGTGAAAAAGAAAGATCTTCACTGTTTTGCTCTTTTTTATCTCTCTCTCTCTCTCTCTCTCCCTCTCTCTCTCTCTCTATCTTACAGTGAGATCCTTAATTGGTCAAGTATCACAGGGGGTCTCTCTCTCTCTCTCTCTTTCTTTCGCTCTCTCCCGTTCTCTCTCTCCTTGTTTCAGAGAGTTGATGTCATTGCCGCGCCTTCGGATTTTAAAGGTATGATGTCACCGGCCTCAGCGCGCACCCCTATCTCGCATCTCCCCTTGCGGGGGTTCTGGGCGTGTGTGTGCATGTGTGTGTGACTACACCATACAGTGGGGTGAACATATTTCCTCCAACAACCTGCTCTCTGCTCTGGCCTCTTCTATAGTCAATTTGCAAAGTATCTGCAAAGAGAAAGGGAGAGACTGAACAAGAGTGAGAGAGACTGAAAGAGAATGTGTGTGTGTGTGTGTGTGTGTGTGTGTGTGTGTGTGTGTGTGTGTGTGTGTGTGTGTGTGTGTGTGTGTGTGTGTGTGTGTGTGAGAGAGAGAGAGAGAGACTGCATGTGTCTGTGTGGATGAGTGCATGTGTGGGAGGAGAGGGAGGTCTGAAAGGGAGGGAGGAGAGGGAGAGGGGAGGGATGGAGGGAAGGAGGGGAGAGAAGAGGGGAGGGAGGGAGGGAGGGGGGAGAGGAGAGGGTAGAGGGAGGGAGGGAGGGAGGGAGGGAGGGAGGGAGGGAGGGAGGGAGGGAGGGAGGGAGGGAGGGAGGGAGGGAGGGAGGGAGGGAGGGAGGGAGGGAGTAGAGAGGGAGGGAGGGAGGCGGCTGAGGTGCCACCAGATGTTCAAAAGTGGTGATGAAATTTGGCACGCATGCTCAGGGATATGAATTTAGCTAACCTGCAAAGTATGGTTCAGTTTGGCTGCATGGTGGCGTGGTCTCACACATAAATGTAAATAGTCCGGGTGGCCAAATTAGCCACGTGTTACGATCTTAGCACGTACTACAAAAACAAAGGCATTCTGTCATATTAAGAGACGGATTCTGGAATGTCTCACTTTAAGTCTCACTTTAAGCAATTGCCCAGTGAAAATCTTACTTTTCAAAGTTAATATTCTGTTAACTTTTACCCAAAATAATAATGTTGGCCCTAAAAATGGTTAAAGACTCCAGCCACACTAGTCATAGACTGCTCTCTCTGCTGCCTCAAGGCAAGCGGTACCGGAGCCCCAAGTCCAGGTCCAAAAGGCTCCTCAACAGCTTCTACCCCCAAGCCCCAAGTCCAGGTCCAAAAGGCTCCTCAACAGCTTCTACCCCCAAGCCATGCTGAACATCTTTAAACACATGGAAATGGTCATCAACACAAAGAGTTTCAAGCCAACCAATAGAAGTTGCTCATCTTTCACAACAAAATGTCCTGGATGTTGTGAAACAATGACACGTCGATGATGACTATGATGACACGTCTACCTCATCGATGATGACTTCAACACATACTATCTAGGCAATAGTCAGAACATGTGTGTGTACTGAGACATTCAATCTAGTAGTAATCTCAGGACCTTCTTTCATATCATTGAGCTGTACCATTGTCCCTGTCTAATCTGTCCTGGCTGAAAGACTCCCATTGATAAGTCATGTGATGTTGACGCTTTTAGTGTCATGTTGATTTTGATTTTTAAATTCTTTTGCTGTGTTTTAAAGAAGTTATGTTTTGCTTCATAACAAAGAATGGGCCAAATATTCCTTATACACCAATGATATTGTATCATTCAAATTATGTTTAGGCAAAATATTCCTATTAGGAAACAAATACTTAAAGAGCATATGATCCTCAGTAATGAAGTGTTTTAGAAAGACATACCCTCGTTTATTACAATATTGACAATCTGTAGTAGTAACAGTAGCATCATTCTGAACCGGATCACCAAACATCAATGGCACATTGCGGAGAAGACGCCAAGCTGGGATAGCATTTAGGCCCAAAGCATTGCTTTCATCATCCAATTTGACTGCAGGCGGACGATTCCTCTTCTCTGCGTCTCCGTAGTCAAACCACGGGATTCGCTGGACTCACAAAGTTAGCTTGTACATCCTGTAACACAAGATTTACCTCAAACTGTGCAGCTCCTCCTAAAATGTTGATATCAACAGCTGTCAGCTGTGTTGAAGCCCTGCAGAGGGTTGAATAAACAACCATATTTCACAACCCTGAGGTAGTGTTGGACTGTATAGTTTCACAATGGTTCGAATGCTTGGCTTTTGTTCGCAAAATCACACTTAAAGTCATCTTCACAGAACACAGTTTGAAAATCGCTGTTCTCGGTGAGGCAAAAACGACAGCAGTACAGGGCACTAAATGATTCTACAAAACCGAAGAGGCAATGTATACCAAGATTATCACCAGTAACCTGGACACGACCATTAAACATGGAAAATTCAACTCCCTCAGTCTCAAACACTTTCAGATCACTTACTTTAGTATGGCATCGAATCTGTAACTTTTAAGGTCCTGGGTATGGAAGAGCACACATAAGTGTATATTTGACTAAAGATGCATTACATTTTGGTGGAAAATCTCTCAAAGTGAAGTATATAACCCCCAACTTGTGAAGACCCTTCTTTGATCTCAATGGATTGGCTGTCTCAAAGTCATTATAAAACAGTTGAATTTGCAACTGATTTTTTTTTCTTTGGAGAAAAGGGAATGTCTCTTAATCCATCTTCCAAATCAAAGTCCTTTGACATCGTGACTCGACTTGAACACACATCACTGAGGTTTGGCATCTTAAAAAATGGACTGCAACGTCTGAAGAATTGGTACATAGGTAAACTTGTCAGTTACGACTACCTGATCAGAAGTTCCAATTGTTGTGAATCGTCTATTATCAACTCAAACGCCAAGCACATTCTCCATTGGGTTAACAGTTTCCCATTTCTGTGCAAAATGCTTTTTTCTCTCATTCCGATTAGGAATTCAATGAAGTGAAATGGTTTTCAA